>NC_080051.1:7865498-7900498 GCF_026212465.1 Amaranthus tricolor
ATTATAAAATGAGTATTTTATCTCTAAACTAAGAAAATCATCACTTATAAATCTATAAAAATAGGTCATAATAGAAAGTAAGAAGATGTATTTCCACAAACATATAAATTTTGTTACTTAAAGGATTCAAGTAAAATTATGGGACTTAACTAAGTATGTTGCTCAACATAATAAGTATACTCCAAGAATGTTAAAATCATCACAAGTATTAGTCTAACAACTCTAACTAGGGAAAGTTAAGTGCATGTTAGAAATCCAAATTATTATTGATTTTTGGATGAATGCTATATGTTTAGTTGAGCAGTTGGAGTTGAGACTTGAAGGGCAAGGACCCGAAGTTAGAACCACTTTTAAGAACGCGTAGGAGCTTACGGAATAATTATATAGGCTTGGAGTCGAGGTATGTCACATGGGGTGATTTTTAAAGGATTTAAGAACAAGTTGAGAAAGTTTGTGTATAAAATTGTTTTTAAAAAAAAAAAATTCCCAAATAGAAGTTCTTAAATCTTGAAAAATGATGTCAAAATGATAAATTTTAGTATGGAATAATTTTATTACATGTATTATTATTGTGGGCATCATGCATGTTGATTTTATAAATTATTATATGTTTAAAAGCATGTTTAACACCACTTCGTGAAAGTTATTGTGATGGAAGTGATTATATGAATTGGAAAATATTTGAAATTCATTTTAAAAGAAATTTCCAGTAGCTATATGTTAAGAAAATTTTTTGGATACTTTTTGTTGAGATTATTCGTTAAATTGATATTTTAATGAATTTTAAGGTGTTAAATACTCTTATTATAAAACATGGTATTAGATAAACTCTTCATCATAAAAAATAATTAATAAAAACATATTATAATGTCTCCAAAAAGATTTGGGCAGAATATATTTAGTTTGGAATTTTTTTTTTATTATTTTTGAATAATCGTTAAATTGTTTAACGGTAAATTGTAAAATGGTAAAATATTAAATAATTACCAAAAAAAGACATATGGACTTGAAATTTTTATCACATACTCATATGAACAGTAGGTAAAATTGGTAAAAGTTTGGGAAGGTTTCGTTGACATTTAAGGACTTTAATAGTTTTTACTCTGTTATTAATAATCGGTAAGTTGGAAAATGGTAAAATATAAAATAAATACTAAATAACTTCTTTTGGACATAAAACATTTATGAGACACTTATATAAATAGTAGACACATGTTCAAAAATTTATATGGATTTTCGTGACCATATATGGACTTAAATAAATTTTATTCGGTTTATCGGTAAAATAACGATATTAATTATTAAAAATACCCCACATGATTTTTAATGGTTATTTAAAATTTTATAACCCTTAAAATAGCTTCTAGAAAATCATATAATTTTTATAATGTTTTATTCGGACTCAAATAATTTTAAACCTATTTTATTCTATTTATCGATAAAATGTCTATACAAAATAATAAAACATCATACATGATTTTTATAAGTTCAAATGGCCTAATAAACATGTTATATGACTTCTGGAACTGTAGTATAATTTTACAAAATAAATTATTAATTATTTACTAATTTATCAAATTAATAGAAAATGTTTATTTATTAAAAAGTGTAGTATTGTTAATTAAATTTGGGTAAAAATAGACCTATACAAAAAAATTTATAATTATATTAATAACCTACTGCCTCATAGTATAAATTAAGTTTAAATTAGATGGTTTATAAATTTTGCGAATTTAAGACACCATTTAAATAACGGTACATACCCAAATTGTCGAAAATAATTGTAAGATCGTTATAAATTCGCATAACCAATTATAATTTGATGGGACAACCTTAAATTCATTTTAAATAGGTATTATAATGACTTGATTAATTTGGGCCTTGTTGGAGAATTAATATGTACTTTGTAAATCAATTATCGATTTAATTACCGGCAAAACTATCTCGTATTTTAGAAAATAGTGTTTTATGAAATCTTCTGTCGTAATGATTTTTTAGACTTATGAATCATATTCTAGTTGTTTTGAATGAATTTTAAAACCCTTTTAAGTTATATTTACTTTAAGAAGGATTGAAACGAAACATTTTAGTGGTTTTCTTAAAAAATCGTATTGAACTGTAATCACTTTTTGTTACGATGCATTTCCATACATGCTAGTGATGCCCCATTATAATACAAAGGTTATGTTTAATGATATGATTATGCTAAGCATGTTTTACCCATGTGGGAAATATTATGATTTGATTTTGCTAAGTCGCAAATAAAGTATGTTTAGCTATGTGCAAATAAAAGATGTTTATCATATGGAAAAAATTGATACTTTTGACTTTCAAATGCTATTAAAATTACAAGATATATATTATGTACAAAAAATGTTTTAGCCTAAATGACGGGTACATATGCCACAACAAATGTTGTGTGCATGATTAAACAGCTCACTAATGCTGAGCGCGTATTGTTCACAATACCATTGTGTTACACTTTCCGGACATATCGCGGACGGTAGACCAACTACCAAACGAGTCACAGGATGACTCACAGAGTACCCATGTAAACTTATGATATGAGTTTGAAATTGATTTGGATCCATTGAGATCTTATGATTTATGATGAAAAATGAGAATTTGAAATGACTTTAGAGCCATTGAACTGGATTTGAATCATAATATGATTTATCAAGTAAAAAAGCATATTTGAAAATGAATTTACTCAAATAAAAAAAGTTTTAATAACTTGTTTGACGGACACCAGTGTGTTTATACTCAGCCTTTTTGCTGATACTGTAACACCCCGAGATTTTAATGACGTAAATATTTAATATTTTAATAGTTTTTAAAGATTTTACAATTATATTTAATTATTTTTGAAATTAGTTTTAATAAATTTCTTGCATACATGAATTTAAATGTTAACTTATATATATATATATATATATATATATATATATATATATATATATATATATATATATATATATATATATATATATATATATATATATATATATATATACATATATATATATGTATACATATATATATATGTATATATATATATATATGTATATATATATATATATATGTATATATATATACATATATATATATATATATATATATATATATATATATGTATATATATATATATATATATATATATATATATATATATATATATATATATATATATATATATATATATATATATCAAAAATATAGTTACGATTTCTTAAATAAAGAGGTTCTAATCAAAATGATGATTTTATTAAAATGTGTGAGGCCGCGAAGGTGAGTCTCTTAGTTGGGTCTCGCAAGACAATGAATCGAGATAAAAATAAATAAATAAATAAATAAATAAATAATAATAATATTAATAATAATAATAATAATAATAATAATAATAATAATAATAATAATAATAGTAATAATAATAATAATAATAATAATAATAATAACGAGTATAAAACCCGTGAAAACCCTAAATGCTCAAGCAAGAGCCGTCACTCTCCTTCTCCTTTCTTCTCCCTTCTCCTCTGCGTTGCTTCCTCTCTTCCCCAACCAGTCGCGCCTCCTCTCTTCCCCAACCAGTCGCGCCTCCTCTCTTCCCCAACCAGCATTAGTCGCGCCTCCTCTCTTCCCCAACCAGCACCAGTCACACCTTCTCTCTTCCCCAACCAGCACCAGTCGCGCCTTCTCTCTTCCCCAACCAGTAGCAGTCGCGCCAGCCTGCGCCTCCCCTTCTGCCGTGAAGGTTGCCGCCTCCAGCAGCCACGGTCCAGCCACGTGGTGTCAACCATCTAGTCTTCACTCCTTTTCTAATTACCCATTGTAAGCCTCTCAAGTTTACTCTAAGTAATTTTCCTAGTATCTAATTAGAATTTTACTAAGTTTATGAGTTTGGTGTTAATTTTGTATGATTGTCATTGAATCTTGTTATGGATAAGAATTTGATTGATGATTTGAATGTACTTATGAATTGGGTTTTTGAAATATGGATGAAAGGTGTTGAACTTTGTATTGTTTTCATTGAATCTTTTATGGGTAAGAGTGTGTTTGATGAATTTAACACATTTATGATTTAGAGTTTGAAGTATGAATGAAAATAATGGTTGTGTACTATTTTGATGGTGTCTTAGTACATGAGTAACCTTATTTGTGTTGAATGTGGGAGTTTTGTTGGGCATGGTAGTTTTAATTGGCCTTGTTGAAGTAAAAGAAATTATTAACGTTGATTACAAGTGCCCTCGTTAGATTACCGAAGTATAATTAAATGATATTAGTAAAGCTACGAACATAGCGTCAACTGTTGAGAATTATTAAAGTCACTTGTTATGATGTCTTGATTTTAGTTCTTTCTAACCTTAGAGAATATAATGAATAATACTGTGATATGATAACTTTAAGATTCGTCCTTGTCGTCATATTAGCACTACATCAACATTAAGTGTGAATCGTCGCCTTATAATAAGATGATGTGAACCGTTATAACTCAAAGTTACTTGGCGTAATGAAACAGTCGACATAATCCTTTTATTCTTTGTCGATGGAAAAAAAAAACTTGTGTTATTGTTGAATTGACGATTATGCTTGGTTTTGAAAGAGATGCGTACGTGCTAGAAGTAATTGAAAACTTGTCGTGAATGGAGGATAGTGGTTACTCTGGTTTCTAGCTGGTATGACAAAGTAGTTAAGAGAACTTATAAGTTCTATTCCTAACTTGTATAGGTTCCCAGTTTATAAGAGGAAAGTAGACCCTTAGTTGGGTGATTTTTGTAACTTGTGGTCGTGCAGTGACACTTGCAGGTACGTACACGCAGTAATTTATTATCATGTTTATCGTTACAAAGTATTATCAATATTTCTTGATTATATACATCGCATTAGAATTATAGAGCGCCACAAAGTAAACTATGCTAGTGTATAGTCAAAATAGTGAAATAGGCAAGTAGAATGAAAACATTAGGACACTATGAGAACATATTTCTAAATAGTAGAGATCGCACCATGGTTGTGTGTGCTATCGAAGTGAATTCCTATTTATTGAGCCTTGATGTATGATTAGTTGGCATAACTCAACTGGATTATGTCCGGTTGATTTAATAGTCCCCTAGGTGAGGTTCGACGGGACCACCGTAAGGGGGCTATGAGCATGCTTAGGTCACTGGGCGCCGGATGGCCGATACTGCCCCTTGATCGAGGCGATACCATGCGGGCCTTGCAAACCCCAATATGGTGGCCTCTTCACTGGTTTAGTACCCCAGTGTGTTAGTTTTTCCCGAAGGTAGGACCCGAGAGGGTCCGCTGGAAGGGGCATGAGCTCATACTTTGCCATGGGCGCCGGATGGCCGATAACGCCCTTGGCCGTGTCACTATGCCATGAATAGAGAAAGGATCCACTACCTTTGAATATACTCGAGAGATTAGTAGTTTGAAAGAGGAATTATGAGTAAATAGAGGTGTTTAGATAGATGAGTAGACCTGCTATTGCCATACTATATCGTTGTCTATAGTTTTGTTCAATGACTCAATTGTTATTAGTTCATTAATTACTGACGTGTATGTGTTTGTTTTTGTTTGCTCATGACTCTCTATGATGTTCCTGCTATGACACATCTGACTATGGTCATTATGTTGAGCAGCAGGAGGATCATAGCTTGACATAACAGGTATAGGAGCTTCTTTTGCTTTTCATTGGGGGAAAGAGCGAAGTACGGTCGTAACGATTGTGTACAAATTGTCTAATGCTTGTAGCTTCTATATTCCTTGTAAAGTTCTCCTTTGGGATTGTACAATTTCTTTTGTATAGGGCCATATGGCTCCTTGTATGATCCATAATTCCGCTGCATAGTTTTTGAATGTATAGTAGTGGGAATACTCCTTTGGTATCCGTCAGATCGATGCGTTAACACTGGAACCACGATCCTCATTAGAGTTGATGATTTGAGAAGCCGACGGTGATTCTTTCCGTCGTGAAGTATGCTTGAGGGCATTAAAAGCCTTAGATTATTTTAAGTTATGTTATCCATTTATATATTCTTGTCACATTCTCAGTTTTCAGCAGAGATGCTGTCGAAATTTCCACTCACTCACCCTTTTTAATTAATCTTTAGCGTTTATTTTAATTATTATTCTTTTTCCCTTTTCTTTTTATGTAACACCCGAATTTCCTCCCTTCCTTCACGATTTATGGTTTCGTGTAAGGGGCTGGAAATTTAGGGGTGTTATAGATACTATGCTTTATATGTTTTTCCAATGGTTTTGTTTTTAGAATAAACCCCTATGGCAACTCGACGGAGAATGGATATGCGAGCGGAAGATGAACCAGAGTTGGAGTATGACTCCCCTTTTGTTTAGATCTCTTTATTGTATTTGAGAGACTATTAGTTTAGATTTAGACTAATTTAAGGATGTAATTTGAACTTTGGACTTATTTCGATTTGGTTGTAATTTTCCTATATTTTGGACAGTTAAGACTTCCGTTACATTGCTTTGGTTTGGTTCAAGTATTATACTTGGATATTGGTTTGACCTTTAAGTAACCCCTTAATTGTGTTGGCAAAAGTAAGCTTCCGCTTGATTAATACTAAATTCCAGTTAGTGTTTGCCTTCATAATTCGAGGCGGTTACAACTACCTAATAAACTAATTCGAAGGCTAACATAAACATATTAATAAAGTTCTAACATAAAAATTCTTAAATATAATAATATTCCTAATGTAACACATAACTCATAAACATACTAGCACTAGTTTATAACATGAATCATACCTATTATTACTAGAATATAATGCACCCAACTACCTAAACTTGTTCAGAGATTATTAAATTAACATACTAAAAAATACTTTTAGCATACACATACTTAATATAATCTTGATCATAATTTTATTAAACTAACTTCCTAATAAAACATATCAGCATATTTCATACTTGCATATTATAAAGTAAATATAATGTAAAATTTCACAAAAAGAGTAGGGTAAGAAGTTATACAATAAGTACTAATTAGGAAAATAATAAGAAATAAGACCCTCCAAGATACATAATAATGCTCCAAAGATAATTAACCCAAACTCCCAAAATACTGATGATCTTTTAAGCTCCCAAAATAATTAAATCTAAACTCCAAAAATAATGATACATTAAGTACCGAAAGTAATAACCCAATAATGCTCCATAATGATGATGATTTAAGCTAAATAAAGAGTGTTCTAAGCTTTATGTTCTTGAATTTCTTCAACTAATAATAAAGGTATTAATATATAAGATTTTAATGAAGCAAAAATATAAGAAAGAATGTTAGAAAGATTTGATGATGGTGGTGTAAGTGATCTCATGGCTAAGGGAGTATTTATAATGGGTTTTGGGAAACTTTATAGTTCATTATATTGTATGAAAAAGAGTGTTAGAAGTGTAGAAGAAGGTTAACTTGTGTAAGTGATTTAGAGTGTGTAAGTGATTGTGTAAAAGTTGGAGTGTGTAAGTGAATGTGTAAGAATTTGGAGTGTAGATGAAAGTTAGCTTCTGTAAGGAAATACTGATAGCTATGTAAGTGATGAACATCATGTGTTACTATAGAAAGGATTTTAGTTCATTAAACTTTACATTATATTCTATTAAATCTCAAACCAGTTCATGGTTTAGAGATTGGCTAAATGAATGTATTAATGTTTTTATTTTATTTTTTAAGGTTTTGCCCTGATGTATGCACATGAAGAGTGAACTGGTACAACGGTACAACCTTTCTAGAAGGTGGGTACTTTTTCAATACTGATGCAAAATTACATTAGAATTTAGCCTAACTCTGATGTATCTATCTTGTTTTTGGTGCTAGGGATGCAAACGGGGCGGGGCGGGGCGGGTATTGGCGTTACCATCCCTATCCCCATCTGATAAATCAATCCCCATCCCCATCCCCATCCCCGCGGCGGGTATAATTTTTTTCCCCGTCCCCGCCCCGATGGGTTTGTACCTAATACCATCCCCATCCCCATCCTCATCTGGGTATCCATCCCCGTCTAATACCCATTTTACCAGCCCCACCACCCGTCAAATCCCCGCTTAATACCCATCTGTGTCACATATTTATTTTCAAATCCCCATCTAATCATCACTTAATATCGCCTACCTCTACACAACTCGTAATGAATATAAACAAATTTTATTGAGAAAAAAGGATAAAAAATAGAAAAAACATGATTATAAACCTTACTCCAAAAAACATGATCTTAGACCTTAAAAGAAATATAAAAACGGGGTTTTTAAATTTTTTAAAAAAATTTGAAAATAATTCAAGGTTTTCAGAAATTTGAAAAATAATTTAGGGTATTCTAATTCTCAAAATTTGTACATTTCGTGAGGCAGGGCGGGGCGGGGTGGGGATGGGGCGGGTATCACCTAAAACCCATCCCCATCCCCATCCCCGCGGTGGGTATGAATTTTATACCCGTACCCACCCCATGACCCATCAAACCGGGACCCATCCCCGCCCCGATGGGGCGGGGATGGGGCGGGTCTCCTATTAGACCCGCCCCGCCTGCATCCCTATTTGGTGCAATGCAAATTTTTTCTTTTTCCCAAAATAATACTAATTTTAATTATTATTATATTAATTAACCAATTGATTAACAAATATAATAATATTAATATTATTATGTAACAATTGCCAACTACAGTCTTGAAGTTTAGGTTTTTTTACAAAAAACAGTCTTGAAGTTTTTTTTTTCTTTTTTTTTTTTGTGAAAACAACCTTCAAATTAATAAACATGACATCGATACGTACAACCACTTCATTGGATTCAGGTAAGGTGACATACTAATGACCGTTGACCAAGATATTGACTTTTGACTTTCAATAAAATTCATTAATATAACCTTATTTACTCAATTACCTACAATTACACCATTCTTTCCCAATCTCTCTCTACTCCTTCCCAATCACCACCATTCCCCTACCCCAACATCACCACATCACCTCCATTAAAGCCCCTCCTTTAATAACAACCCCATCAAAAGCCCCTTCATTTTGAGAGTGTTATAAGAGCTAATTTTACTTATGGTGAACTTATGGGTGTTGAAGGTTTAGCCCAGGATGAGCTTTTTATATGGTTACCTATTAAAATAATTATTGTTTCTGACCCTATTCTAGAATCATCTTGTTTGATGTTGGAATAGCCCATAAACAACTTTGCCTGTCACTTTTTGCAGATCGTCCCAGTTGTAAGCCAAATGATATAATCGGATAAAATTAGATTCATTTATAAGATGGGATGAATATAAAATTATTGGATTTATTTTAAACCCTTTTAAAAATTTGGGGTGAAATAATAATGTGGTAATGTTGAACAAAGAACCACGTGTGGAGAGGTATCGGCGAGAAAAGCATCAGAAGATAAAAGTAAAGTAAAGAAAACAGAAGTCCGACGTCACGTGGCCGTCCATGTTTGTGCACGATTAAACAAACCTCAACTTCTTCTCTTTCTATCTCTCTATTATTATCCATTCTCATCTCTGCATTCTTTTTCATATTCTTCAACCTTCCTTCTTCAGTCCCATTTCTTTCTTTCAACTGACTACAATTACAAGCATAAATCAATCAATTAGGATCTTTAATTACTTTCCTTCGCCTCTAAGTTTTCTCCACTTATTTCACTTCTTCTTATTCAGCTGCGTCCGATCCTACCTCTCATTTTTCAAATTAAGGTATCTTCATTCTTTGCACTATTTTACTTTTGTTTTTTCAGATTTAACATAAGCGTCAATTTTTATATAAGCGTCGTCTAACAAACTCGGCAAAGAATCTTTTTTTCTTTTTCTTTTTTTGGGGATTTTAATTGATGATTTCGTTTGTCCGATTAGTGTTTTGTTGAATAATTTCAATGGAAATCTCGTCATGTTTGAAGGGTCATTGTTCTTGTAATTTGGTTGATTAATAGGGGAAAGAAAACACATATAATTCACAGGGGAATGCAGAGATCGATTTGCTCTTATAAATACAACAAGGAAAAGGAATCAGCACGCCGGAGCAGGTCATTTAGCCGTGGGATTGGCGTTAACGTGCCTAAAGTCAGGACCCGAGACAAACTAGCCACAGTTTAGCTGTGTGTTTGATTTAAGGTCAAATAGATAAAGAAACACAGCAATGACCAGGATTTTGGTCCAGCGCGGTTGTACAGGGAGTTCTTCATCAAATCAGAGCCGTATTTCAGTTCCAAGTTCAACTAATGTACCTCCTCCCCAATCTAACATCAGCGTTCCTGATGATGCTCATGAACAAGTTACTGTCAATGAATTGCCTGATAATTGTGCTAATACTGCTGACAAAAGGAACAAGAGTGATGATTTTTTGAATGAAGGTTCTGATAAGAATGTAGAGGATGATGAAGCTGTTCATGATTTTAATGTGGGGAACAACGATATTCAAGTGGATTCTCATTCTGTGAGAGGCTTTAGTGGGTTAAAGGTCACTGACCAAATCAGTCACGAGACTTCTGATACCGTGGGCGTGGGTGGTACTGGGGATTACTTGTATAATACTGGTACTGGTACCGGAACCTCCCAACCCCCTCCTCCTCCTGTTCCGCCTCCAATACCTTCAGGTTCGAATTCTATTTCCAGGAGACTCCATTTAGGGACTCCAGATTCTCCCTGGATTGGTTCTTCTAGAAGGCCTACTGTGTGGCCCACCTCAGCTAGGACTTCCCCCTCTGCATCAAGACCTTCCTCACCCAGATCGCATTGTGAAACTGAGGGGTATAATAGTGCGGATGAGCAATCACCTAGTTTTGGATCATCATATTACGATCTTGTAAGTTCTTTTATGCCCTCTAGGATGTAAGTTATTTCTATATGGCTGTGTTCTTTCCTTCATTGGATTGCATGAATTGCCGGTGTGTTGGCTCTTTCACCGTGTTCTTTTTCTCTCCTACACTTGAGTACAATACTTGTGCCTAGTATACTTGTGTCATTATATTTACATTGAGTGATTTCATGTAGTAAGCATTAAGAAATGTTGTATTGTATTGACAATTAGAGGAGGCGAGCTTGGTGGGAGCACTTAATTGTATTGGGGAAATGGAATTTTGTTTCCTTCCTATTGAAGGGGCAACTGCTTCTTGTTGAGTTGAATTTTACCAAGCATAACTTCATTCGGGTTTCAGCTCATGACCTTCTTGAAGGAATGTACTTCTTGTGTCATTACATTTACATTGAGTGATTTCATGTAGTAAGCATTAAGAAATGTTGTATTGTATTGACAATTAGAGGAGGCAAGCTTGGTGGGAGCACTTAATTGTATTGGGGAAATGAAATTTTGTTTCCTTCCTATTGAAGGGGGCAACTGCTTCTTGTTGAGTTGAATTTTACCAAGCATAACTTCATTCGGGTTTCAGCTCATGACCTTCTTGAAGGAATGTATCTATGGGGACATGGATTTTACTGTGAATTTTGGATACTCGAAGAGAAGAAAAGAAGATGAAACAACATGAAGAGCGCAACAAGAAACACACAAACTTTGCAAGAACACAAAACTAACACACATCCACTTTAATGGTAAAATGCAACCTCCCCAAAATGTATTTGTATGTCTAATTGAATACAATAATTATAAATTTACAATAAGAAATCACTCATAAAATAGCTCACTCCCTAGAGCGCTCAAAGCAATCCAATGGAGTCTCACAAAATATAAGAAAGTCTTTCTCTAGAATTTCAACAAATCGTAAGCTTGCTTGCACTCTTTAACTTACATATTTAGATTTCTAAAGTCCTTTATATACTCTTAGGGGAATCATACAAGCAATTGATGTATCACCAAAAAGGAAACCACACTTGCGTACACCATTTTTGATGTCTCGTTGAAGGAAGACAACCTGCATCAATTTTCTAAGCATTTGGAACAATGACGTTCCTCTCAGCCCTTTCCATTTTGTTCTTCTTGGCATTCCCCTCGTTATACACCATGACCAATGCCTACGTTTGAGTTCCTTCTTCAAGGCAAGCCAAGCTTTAGCACAATAAGTGATTGAACTCATCAACAAGTGTGGATGATTTTATTCTTACATTAACGATCTTTCCTTTTCAATAAATGTTATCTTCGTTGATGACTCATACTCATCATCATTGTGGGCGGCCTAGGCAACCACCACCAACTTGTAGCATATACAACTTTCTTTTACCCCTTCCTTTTTTAAGAGCATCATGCTCCCTCTAATGAACTTTAAGGACCCTCCACTAGACTTGAAAAAACATCCTTTATCCTTAAGTCTACAAAGTGATATGAGGTTCCAGCCAAATTTAAGTACATACCTCACATCACCAAGCCTTCTCTTGTCACTATTATGTGTCACAACAACTTCACCAATACCTTTTACCTTCAACTTCTTATTGTTCGTAAAGTGACTATGTCACCATCACATGCCCTTAATCTTGTATACTTGTTCTCACAACAAATATGAAATGACCAATTGTAGTCAATTAGTCATTCCTTATCATAAGCATGTCCTCCATCAAGTGCTCCATAGTCATCAATCATCATCATCCACAAATCCTAGAGCAAAAACCTCTTGGCCTTAACATCTCTTCCATAGTCAACATGCTCCTCACCTTCTTGAGATCCTCCTTTATCTCTTTGCTTATAATTTGAATGTGTCCCTTCTTCTTAGAATTGTAATACTCTTTGTTACTACAATCAACTTTCCCATGGGATTAGGCCCTATTTAACCTTTCCTCTAGCTCTCCTTCTACTAGAGCTCTCGCTAATCAACTCATAATCACCACTTTTCTTCTCTTGCTTCTCACTTTTCACCAAAGTAATTATTCTTTCTCAACGCTGTCAATGTTTAATTAAGAATGATCTTCCTCTTAATGAACAAAGTTTTCACTATTGCTCTATAGCTTTTGTGAAAAGAAGCCAATAGAAGCAAAACTTGCTTCTTATCTGCTTTCAATAATTGACACACAAAAATGTAGTTACTTTGAACGCCATACGGTTCGGGACGTGGGACGGGAACGGGAACGGGAACGTGGAACGCTACTTAAGATGACTTCGGATCGATGGGGACGATTAACATTTTTTTGTTTAAAATAAAAAATCAAAAATGCATTAATAAAAATTAAAATTTAAGTAATAAATTGCATTACATGAAATTGTTTTCAACAATACAAGTACACATTAATCCTTAAAAGTCCTACCATTTAAATAAAAAAACAATCTTTTTCTCTTACTTGAATCAACCTCACTACCTTTAAGACTCAAATCGATTAATATAATTGTTGAATCCTCTAATAATGAACTTTTGGGATCAATATCCTATTTTCTATAAGGTCCTTCGTTGTAGTTGGTTGTAAATCGTGATATTAGCCTTATACTCAAATGAGTAAAGACTAATTTATCTGCCATGAGTGGCATTGAGGCGATTCCTTTTAGCGTTGAGAATGTATGAGTATGTGCTCCACACTCTTTCGGCCGAAGAGCTGCTAATCGGTTGGGACAACACTTTCAATGCAACTTTTGAAAGTTCAGGTGTTTCCGATCCGTAAGTAGACCACCAATATATAGTGACACATAATTACGACATCGACTTTAGCGCAGCTGTTCCAAAAATTCCTTCTTTGGCTTGAAACTTAGCCAACTGAATAAAGATCGTTCACTTTCATGTTCACCAATTTTATTAAAAGCTTCGATCACCCCATGTATAACTTCTACATCGCAATTAGGTGCACGTCTAACAGCCACCGGGTGCATTCGAATTCAAAATCTTGAGTCATAATAAAATGGGTTAAGTGCGAACCCCAAGCAATGCGTAGGGATATTCAGTTTCATCGATTGACTAATATTTGTTGAATAGTCGGGAGATCACAACATCAACACTATTTATCATTGATTTCCCCAATCATGCAATCCATTCTTTCATAAACTTCTCCCATTTTTTTCCTTCCCCATCAGCAACTTTAATCATTTTATATATAGGTTTGGTAATTTTAAGAATATTATTAACCTTATTCCAAAATTTTTCATTAGTAATAGTGGCAGAAATTTCATGAGCTAACTCTGTTTTTTGAATCCCCACCTTTTTGACCACTCCTTCCATGCCCTAAGAACAATAGTAGTAGCAAGAGCCTCCCTACAATGTGATAGCCTTTTTAATAGAACATAATGAGATGAAAAATAGCATTAGCATGTATATGATTGAGAAAATATTTCATGATATCTCTTCCTCTTTTATACGTTTCTAACATCTAGGGAAAGGAAGCAGCAAAATCTTTAAAAATAAGATTTAAAGTGTACACAACACAAGGAGACCAGAATATGTGTTTGTGTGCCTTTTCAATTTCTTTCCCAGCTGCCTTACAATTTGCTACTTTATCAGTGATCACTTGAAGCACATTTGAAGCACCAACTTCATCTATTGCCGTGAGCAAATATTCAACAATTGCTTTCCCTGTCTTCTCAAGATTCAAAAAATCCTCCGCATACATGAACATTGAACCTGTCCTGTTGGAAGACTAGACATTGATCAGTGTTTGGTGATTAATATTTGTCCACCCATCTGATACAATGGTAGTCCCTTGAGTACTCTAAGTCTCCATGACAAGGGCTAACTCTTTTTCCACCTCCCTTTTTACATCATCTGTTAAAGAGGTTCGTGCCCTATTAAAAAAAGGGGCCTTTGTAACCTTTTGGAGCATTTTTCATTGCTGTCACTATATTCTGAAATCAGGATTTCGAAGCACATTATAAGAGTCCATTTTCCATAAGAGCACGTACTATTGCCATGTCAACTTGGTGGCGCTCCATTGTACCAAACACTTTCTCTATGGGGTTGCTACCAATTACTGATTTGGTTTTGATGTTAGTAACTATTGATTTGTTGATTTTTTTATTGATGGTGATTATTCTCAGCTTTCTAAATGTTCAACTTTAAAGTTTCAAGGTCATTTTCTTGAATCCCAAAACGAGTAATCTTTGTCTTTTTCCCAGTCGATTGACCAAAAAAATGCCGTTGAATTCTGGAGTATGAGCTGGTTTATGTCTTCTTGCAATGGTTGCACTGCCATTTCTTGGAGCCTCGTGGATTCTTTTCCCAATTTACCTTGGTGATAAAAGTTACCTCATCAAGGAGTGGTTTACCACCATTTTTGGGTGATCCTTCTCCTTGACTTTGTGAAGAAACAAATACTTCTTCCTCTTGCTGGTCATATTCTTCTTCAATATTATCATATTCATTTGATAATTGCTCAACTTCACTTTCCCTTTCTTTTTCAGTTTCCACACGTTGCCTTGCTGTCTTTTTGCCAAATGCCATTGTTGAATTGAAATGAAGTTATTTGTAAAGAAATTAAATGTTGCAGGAATATAGAGGGAAAATATTGATTTTTTGTGAAGAGTGTTAACGCATTCTTCTTCATATTTGTAGCTAAAGTTTGCTATTGAATAGTTAAGAGAGTAATGGCAAAAAAACCTTCAAGGTTCCTTGAATTGAAGTCTAAAGTTTTTAAATTTACTTTGCTAGTTTGGCAAATCGAGGTAATAATGGGGAATTGGAGTTTAGATGAAGAGTTATAGTTTCCCCCGGATGAAACACTTCAAATGCTAGCTTTTTTTTTATTATTTTTTTTATAAAGAGGTGGCCACGACATTAAGTTTCTAGATTCTGTGTTGTCCTATTTGAATTATCCTATTTGTTAAAAATGTGGTAAAAAAAAATTTGTTAGTAGTAATTAGTAAATTATACTACCTAGTTGTTGTCATCACATATTACAAATTAACCCAAGATAGTCTTTCGAGTATAATGGTTGTGATCATGTATTACAAATTAACCCCACATAGTCCATTGAGTATAATGTTTGTCATCACGTATTACAAATTAACCCTATATAGTCCATCGAGTATAATTGTTGTCATCACGTATTACAAATTAACTTTAGATAGTCCTTCGAGTATAATGGTTGTGATCATGTATTACAAATTAACACTAGATAGACCATCGAGTATAATGGTTGTCATCGCGTATTACAAATTAACCCTAGATATTCATCGAGTATAGTTTTTGTCATCATGTATTACAAATTAACCTAGATAGTCCTTCGAGTATAATGGTTGTGATCATGTATGACAAATTAACCCTAGATAGTCCATTGAGTATAATGGTTGTCATTGCATATTACAAATTGACCCTAGATAGTCCATCGAGTATAATTGTTGTCATCATGTATTACAAATTGACCCAGATAGTCCTTCGAGTATGATGGTTGTGATCATGGATTACAAATTAACCCTAGATAGTCCATCGAGTACAATGGTTGTCATCGCGTATTGCCCTAGATAGTCCATCGTATAATTGTTGTCATCATACAAATTAATCCTAGATCGTCCTTTAAGTATAATGGTTGTGATCATGCATTACAAATTAACCCTAGATAATCCTTTGAGTGTAATGATTTTGATCACATATTACATTTTGACCCTAGATAGTCCATCAAGTATAATGGTTGTCATCGAGTATGTCAAATCGTGCAATTTGATCAAAAGTAACCATAAAGTTATCTATTCACTTTAATATTCTTATTAACCAATGCTTATTAAATTCATTTATAGAAACTTACAATTAATTTCAGTTTAATATTATTACTTGTAATTATGTAATATGATTACACAATATAGCAATTTCGTGAACTCGTAATCTTGCTACATATTATAGCATATGATTGTTAATAAATATGTTTCACATATTATATTGACTTATAAATATAATTTTTACAAACTGGTAAATTTATAGATTTAGTACTAAAATGATCTACATAAAATTCGGTTGATTAAAAAATTCAAAGTGACAACAAAGAAAATAAAATAGAAGGGAGTAACTATAAACACAATATATAAATAGAGTAATTATAGTACTATTACACAACAATGTAACATAAAGTATTTAAGTATATTAATACAATAAAATATAAACAACCTTACAACCCCTTTAGACTCCTATTCATTTAAGTGTATAAACGAGTAAATATTTTTATGTAGAGGAATTGCTTTCTCTTTAACTTTTCTTGGTTCCAAAGTCTTTGTACACATTAATGATCCTTTCCATGCACACATTAGTAAAAAATTAAAATGTTGAGTCTTTCCATACACAAAAGCAGGAATTCATAAATACTTTTTTCTAGCACTTTTTAAAAGTAAAGAGTAATTTATGGAACTTGGTGAAGTTACAGTTTTAGTCTCAAGCTTTCAACAATGGCAACTTGTTCATATAGTCATAGGAGGATGGGCAATCCTCAATTTTTTTTCCTTCTTGAAAATTCAAAGAGAAAAACAAATAATCCCCTTTATGTTTTTCTTATCCCTAAGTTTCCCATCTTTTTTTGGGTTGAAATCACTTGTATAAGGCTCGAGCCAGGGGACTCCTTTGGCTGCGCTCTCCTTTATGGGTATGAGTTGTCGCCGTCCTTCCCTCCCCAGACCCTGTCCATAGTTTTTTTTATGATCGGGATACACTGGGTAGGATGATGATGATAATAATGAAATCACTTGTACAAGGGACAAAGTTGTCAAGTAAAACTGAGTGGAGATGATGATTTACTGGTCGCCCATGGTAGCGATTTGGTACGCGTTCCACAGTGTTTCGACACGCCACAGTTCCATGTTTGGGTATGACTGTCCCGATCGAAAAACACCCTAGCGTCCTGCGTTCTAGGTAGCTATGCACACAAATTGGTGAATTATGTTAATTTGATCATGCATGCTTGTATCATACACCTTAGTGAGTTGATACAATTCCCACCTCAAGCAAATTTTGGTAGTTAGGGACTTCGAAAAATATTGTCGGTTTTGTTCAAGCAATTGTACATGATCTCTGGAGCAATGACAAGCTGCAACACCTTCTTCTCATGGAAACCCATTTTTCCTTCTTCATGCTTGTAGGCTTTGTTTTCTCAAGAGCCTCATTGATTTCTTGTTGTATTAACAAGTCTTCAGCAAAACTTTTCACATAATGGAATGCAAAACTTCCCACCTTCTTTTATCTTCTTCTCTACTAAATTTGCAACTTTCACACGTCTCTTTAAATATAAAAGATCCCTAATCCCTCTATAATACCAATTATTGTGCATGTTAGACACTCGAAAAAAGAAAGTTAGATGAAACAAACAAGAAAAAAATAGGTCACAACAAAGAACAAACACAAACTTTGCAAGAACACAACTAGAAAACACACCTCTTTGATGGTACTTATGATACATCTCCCTCAAATCTAAATGTATTCTACCATTATAATAAGAAATCACTTACAAAATAGCTCTCTCTCTTAAGCTCTCAAAGTACAAATAGTCCATCTTTAGAAGTTATAAACTCCTAAGCTTGCTTGCCCTCTTTGACTTGTTCTGATTTTTAAAGCCCCCATATAGATTTAAGAGAATCATTCAAGCAATTTTGGTAGCCCCTTTGTTCCCCCTTTTCATTATTCATGGCGTTTTTCTCATGGTACACCATGCCCAATGCCTCCCCTTGACTTCCTTCATCATGGCAAGCCAAGCGTTGGCACATTGAGTGATTGAACTCATTACCAATTTTAGGTGAGTTGGTTCTTGCATCAACACATTCTTTAGTATGACACTTGTTAAGTGTTTTGTTCTATTTAAATGAAACTGGATGCCTCTCTGTTTAGAGATACAGAAAAATTTTTTTTGATGAATCTGTCCAATAATGTGTTTAGAATTCTCACTTTTTGACTGGTGCGTTGTGCTTGTTGAATCTTTGAAGAAAAGATCTTTTAATGGTAAACTTGAGACCCTATTCTATCATTCCAATTTATTCTTAACAAATGTATATGTAGCCGACCCCAATCTTTTGGGATAAAAGTTTAGGCATTGTTGTTGTCTTTTCCATGGGAATAGATCTAGTTGATTATTCCTATGAGTAGCTACCCTATCATTTGATAAATTAGTGTAGGTTGTAATCGGCTAGGGACCTTGATAGTTTTAGGCATCGACGAGGTGATTCCTTATGCCGAGCGCCTAATGTAAATTGAGCAATTCAAAGCAACTTTTAAACTTAGTGTCAGCCTCAAAAGAAGCCCATTTAATGGGTTTTTGTGCTCTCCTCTTCTTTATTTACCTCTTTTCCTTTTGTCTTTTTTATTTCTCTTATTCTGGGTTTTCTTGATTTTCTTTTGAAATATTAAGTAATTTTTGGGTTTTGATGTTGCCCACACTCAATGGATAGCACCTTTGCCTAACACCGATGGCAACTCTTAATGTCTTAGAGCGTCTCGCCCCCTTTAGGACTAAGGTTTTTGACATTAGTAGAAATTAGTGATGAGTCATTGCTGTCCTTGGCCTGTGTGCAGTTTTATTTTTCTCAGTTATTACATTCTAAATCATTAGATACATTTTTTGTTGGGCTAATAATGTAGGAATACTTTAATCTACATCTTTGGTAGTTTCCCTATATTATCAAGTTGCACCTCCCTTTGCCCCTTATAACTTACATTTTTGGAATGGACATTTTTGTCATATGGATATGGGACAGCTTATGGTCTCTTGTGTTCCCACCTTGTGTTGAATAGTGTTACTGATGGATTTCTGATGGGCTCTTGTATTGCTTGTGTATGGAACTATTATTTGTTTAGGTTTTCCTAGATAGTTAATGTTCCCTACCTCCTGGAGCATATAACATGTAGGTACTGTGTTCACTACCGAATTTCTGGAATGCACTTACTACAACTTTAATGCGATTATCTTAATTTCTATTTAAGTTTTTTTTCTTGGTTGTGGGATTGTTTTTGACGCTAGTTTGGCAGAATATATTTGTTTCACTTTGTATGTTGTCTTTATGACAGGAGAGAGAGCGTCAGTTTGAGATTGATATCAGGCGTGCTAAAGGTTTAGAAGTTAAGAAAATGCTCGAAGATGGTAATTGTCTATTTAGGGCTGTTGCAGATCAAGTTTATGGGGATTCGGAGGCATATGATTTGACCAGGCAGATGTGTATAGATTATATGGTACGAGTTTTTATGATCTACGTTTATGTATGTTTGGTACATTGTGCATGCTTACTGGAGGATATTGGTCTTGGTAATGCGTTTCATTTCAGGATTCTTGTGTAGACCAGAATATTATAGCAGTTTCATTCTATTTAGTGCTCTTATATTATCTATTGTCTTTTCATTTGTGAACAAGCTGAGTATTAATATTATCATTAGTCTTCTTTTTGTGCATTGCAGACCTGGGTTCTTAAATGCATATCTACTTGAATTATGCGATTTTAAAACCCCCTTCAACCCCTCCTTTGGGGATTAGCATATCATTTTTGAGCTTATGGAATGGGCTTAAATTGATCCCCATGTTTTGCTATGTTATTCTCACTGTTGCCTTCTATAGTTATGGTTCTATTGACATTCACCACTGCCCTTCCTGTGCTGTATCCAGGAGCGCGAGAGAGATCATTTCTCACAGTTCATTACAGAAGGATTTACATCTTATTGTAAAAGGAAACGAAGAGACAAGGTATGTACGATTGTATTCTAGGCTTGTCTTGGTTTTCATGTGATAGCAGGATCTGTTGAAGCCATTTGTGAAAATAAAATTTACTTTTCTGGTTGCAAAATGAGCAGGAACTACAAATTATATGTGAAATTTCCTTGTGTTTTTAATGTCTCACTCAAGATGCTTTTCCATTTTTTCTTTCATAACCATATCTCCTCCTATCCACAATTTTCTCTCCATTTTTCCTTCTCTTGGGTGTCCCTTTTTCCACAAATTTTACTCCTTTTAAAGCTTTATCATGGATTAACAGTTTTTAATCAAGTGTATTTATGGTACTTTACGTCTCTTCCCACCACATTGCTGTCTATTTTCTCCACTTTAAGTTTAGTTTTTGCAAAATTTGATGTACAGTGGATGATTTTGTTTGAGCCTTAGATTTGAAGGCATTTGTTTTATGAAGATAAGATGTGGAAGCAGAAAGGGTAAGGATGGTAAATGTTTGATGTATTGTAAAAAGTTCCATTTAGTGTATGCTCTTGATGGAACTTTGATTCAAGATTGGGGTGTGGAGGTTACCAACATCCCTCTTTGTGATTAGAATCTTGTAGCTTTTGGCTTATGATGGATTTTTCCGTTAATCAGTATTTTTTTTTCAATAAACTTGATCCTAATTTATTTTTTGCTTGATCATCTTTTTTGATGATAGGTTTATGGAAACAACGTCGAGGTCCAGGCCTTGTCTGAGATGTATAATCGACCCATACATATATATTCGTATAGTACAGGTTAGTACTGTCATTTGGCTGTGACTTAAGATTAATGTATGTTTTCCATACCTTCTGTGGTTCTACTTACATGCTGCAGAACCTATCAACATATTTCATGGGAACTATGACACGGATCTGCCCCCTGTTCGCCTAAGCTACCATCATGGTAATCACTATAATTCACTAGTTGATCCCCGTCGATTAAGTGTTGGTGCTGGGCTCGGATTTAGTTGTCTTCGAGGGGTAAGTGATCAATCTTCTCATGTTTTAATGGTGTGCTAAGCTACTTTCAGAACTTTTAGAATTTATTGTAGTTGCAACTTTGGTGTATTGCACACCTTTTAAAACTAAGCCCATGGATTCCACAACGTTATCTTCTCTCTCTTCCACTCCTAGTTTTAAAATAGCATGCCTTTGCTACCACGAGCTCTGCTGAAAACGCCTCGACTGGGTGTGGCAAAGCCACTACAAGAAGCGTGCTCCTCAATGTGTTTTGCGCTTTTTGTGCCTTGTTGTTAGGCTGGGTATTCAATTGAAGTTTGTTTGTTTGAAAAAAGAAATAAAACTGGAATTCCAAATTTACTTAAATATGAAGTTAGAGCCTTTTGGTAATCTCATATTCTCATTATAATAGTCATGTGCTAAAGTATTCTTTATTGCAATGATAATGAATGTCTTCAAGCTTGTTGCTATGATTATATGAATGTCATGTTCTAATCACTATATATATTTAATATTGATTTTAAGCGTTTTAGCAAAAATAGTTCGTCTTGCATGCAAAACGCTCACGACTTTGCCAGCACCTAGGCTTTAAGGACGTTTTGCACCTCAGTGTATCGCGCTGTTTTTTAAACTGAGCTTCCATTCTACTATCATCACTCACCAATAACACCGCCTTGAAGCAATTCCCACTTCACAAATCAGTCACTGCATATATGGGTCTTTGCTTGCGAAAGGTGTGACACAGATAGATTGCCTCAGTGCAGCTCAATGCGTTTTGTGCCTTGTGCTTCTCCTTGTTTGGGTGGGTAATCAACTGAAGATTTTTTATTTGAAAAAGGAAATCAAACTCAAATTCCAAAGTCTCTTAAATATGAAGTTCGTGAAACTGTTGCATTCATTAAAATACATAGTAGATTAGCGTGTTAAGAAGAAGAAAATAACTTTGGTAGATCTACATATTCTCATTATAATACTTGCGCGATAAAGTAGTAATAATGAATGTTTTTGAGCTTGTTGCTATTATAATATAATATAAATGTCATGTTTCTTTAGGTAATATGTATGTTTTAAAAATTTTAAGCTTTTTAGAAAAAATGTGCACCTTACCTAGAATCTCGCGACCTTGACCAAGGAACTTTTGCATATTGGTGTGCCGCATGCTATTTGAATCTAAGCCTATACTTCGGGGTCACCACTAACACCACCTTCAAGCTATGTTACTTGGACTCGGGTACTATATCGGATACTTGTACATGTCCAAGTGTCGGATATGTCGAAATATTTAATTTTACACCTAAAATGAAGCGTCCAAGTGCCATACCAATGTTCGAGCATCAAGGATCGGACACAGGTACGTAAAGCAAAATGAAGAGTCCGAGTAACATAGCCTTCAAGCAATACCCCATTTGGTTACAAAGGTGGTTAGGTGATGGTTTTAAGGGAATGGATAAATAATTGAGAAGGGTTCAAAGCAACAATGTTAGAAGATTAAGGAGCTCTATTAGTTTTGGTGGGACCAGTCCTGGTGGGGAGTGGAGGGAGGAGAAAGAGAGTGAGGGTAAATGGGTTTTGTTGGACTCGTGATCTTGTAATCGTCAATTGTTTTTGTTTGCTAAACTTGTCAATACCGCATCTGACCAAGTCAAAAATTATCACTTTGGGCGATTTGGGATAATTTCAAATTTTGGTCGTGGATTGAATTTGGGGTGGAAATCTTCAATGCAATGCAGTAGTGAAGGCAGGCCTTCAAACACAAAATTACACAGATAAAAACCCCAAAAACAATCACCCAAAGTGTGTTCTTGAAACAGAACAGAACACACTGTGGGATGTTTCTTGAATTGAATGACTTGGATTTTAATCCTCCAAAGCAATCAATTCCCTTACTATAACCAAGGACTACTCTCAGTTATACAAAGGTGATAATCTTGCACTACTCAAGATTGATGAATGTTCATACACACTCAAGGAAGACAAAGGAAAATGCATCCAATGTTATTAATCTGAAAAACTAAAAAATCTGTCTATGTACAAGGCTTAGACTCCTATTTATAGATTAATGAATGAGGGAAAACAACACTAAGACTCTTAGGAATTCAGGCAACTAACTATGACGGTTAAAAAAACATCACGTGCCAAACATATGCACATTAAAAGAACAAAACAGTTAGTTTATCAGCTAGGCAATACTGTCAGAGCAAACTGGCGACTGAGTGACCTTCAGCTCCCTTTCTTGGTGTCTTCCTGTGATCATTAGGAGGCACTTAGGGTCTTGATGGAAAGGTCCATGTATAGAGATTCCATTTTTACCCTCCATGTCTCCCAAGGTACACGGGTTGGTTCTGGACAACCCTTGCAAGGTAGGCTGGTCGGCAGTTTTCATGAGCTGGCTTGTGCTTCTGTTTTCTGTTTCCGTTTCTGAGTATGCCTTTTTTTGTTCTTTCTCTTCTGTTTCCAACCTATCTTCATGGAGATCTTCTGAATCCTCTATTGAGCCATCAAAATTTGGTTCATTTCCCCTTCTTTTTTGAAGGAATTGTCCACAATTTAGCATCCCCTAAGTAAGAAGTCAGATCTCCTATGTTGAAGTGGGAGAGATGCCAAATTCCTCTGGTAAGTCCATTTTGAATGCATTGTCCCCATATTTATCAATTATTTGAAATGGTCCCATGGCTCTGGGCATTAACTTATTCTTCCTGAGTTGAGGGAACTTCTCTTTCTTGAGGTGAATCCAAGCAAAATCACCAATCTGCAGCTGTTTACTTCCCTTTAGTCCCTTGTTTGCTTTGTGCTGGTATCTGGCATTGGCCTTCACTATGTTTTCATGCACTTGCTTGTGTATTTTCAACAGGTTCTCAGCTTGCTCATGAGCATTGGTATTAGATCTGTCATTATCAGGGAGATCAATTAATGAAAAAGGCAATAAAAGGTTCACCCCATACACACATTCAAAAGGTGAGTATTTAGTGCTACAGCTAGGACTTCTATTGTAGGCAAACTCTACATGGCTTAGCTTCAAGTCCCAGTCCCTAAGATTCTTGTTAACAAGTGATCTTAGTAAAGACCCTAAGGTCTTGTTAGTCACCTCAGGGCATTTGCTGTTTCCTACTCAGGGCATTTGCCACATTGGTTTTACCAGTCTTGTACTTAGCCACAAAATCAAAGGTTTGTTAGTACTTTACCCACCTAGCATGCCTAAGACTTAGCTTCTTCTGTCCATTAATGTATTTGAGGGATTCATGGTCAGTATGTAACACAAAAGGTTGGATTCTTAAGTAATGGGACCACTGCTCAAGGGCTCTAACCAAGGCATAGAACTCCTTGTCATAAGTGGAGTAATTTAGCCTACTCTGGTTTAACTTCTCACTAAAATAGGCTATAGGTCTCTTCTCTTGTAGTAACACAGCCCCAATCCCAGTTCCACAAGCATCACACTCTACCTCAAAAGGTTGGTTAAAGTCAAGTAGTTTAAGGATCGGTGCTTGGCACATGGGCTGTTTTGATCTGATCAAAAGCCTTCTGTGCTTCAGGTGTCCAGTTGAAGATTCCCTTCTTTGTGCACTTAGTGATGGGACTCATGGCACTACTAAAGTTCTTGATGAATCTACTATAAAATGAAGCCAAACCATGAATTGATCTGACTTGAGTGATGGTGCTAGGTGTAGGCCAATTCCTAATTGCTTCTACCTTGGTCTGATCAGGTTTTATGCCTTCCTTCCCTACTATGAATCCTAAGAAATTCACCTTTGTCATCAAGAATTGGCACTTCTCAAGCTTAGCATATAGTTTCTGTTCCCTAAGTCTTTCCAAAAATTTTCTAAGGTGACCTAGGTGTTCTTGTAATTCTGTGCTGTAGACTAAGATATCATCCTAATATACTACTACAAACTTCCCTAAAAAGGGCCTAAGGACTTAAGTCATTAGTCTCATAAAAGTGCTAGGTGCCCCAGTGAGCCCAAATGGCATGACCATCCACTCATACAGCCCATATTTGGTCTTTAAAGCAGTCCCACTCATCTCCAGCTCTCATCCTGATCTGGTGATATCCACTTCTTAAGTCCAACTTACTAAACGCCTGTGCACCAGATAGCTCATCCATGATGTCATCTATCTTAGGAATTGGGAACCTGTACTTGATGGTGATGTTGTTTATGCTTCTGCTATCAACACACATCCTTCAAGTTCCTTTTTAGGAACCAACAAGGTAGGTACAACACAAGGGCTGAGGCTCTCTCACAAACCCCTTATCTAACAGTTCCTTCACCGGTCTCTGCAGTTCTTCAGCCTCCTTAGGGTTAGTCCTATTAGTCCTATATGCTGGCTTATTAGGTAGCACAGCTCCTGGCATTAGATCTGATGCTCAATGCCCCTAATGGGTGGTAAACCTAAGGGTAACTCATCAGGAAAAACATCTATGAACTCCTTAATGATAGGAGAGTGAAGCATGATGGCTACACAAACATCTATATCCCGAGGCACTTCAATAACAGGATCCAGCAATACCCTACCTGTTTCATCTCTTTCACATAGCTCTTCCTACTGATTAAGTGTACAGGTTGCTTGGTCTTGGGAGGGGGTATAGCTCTGTGAGGAGGCAAAGGTATTAAGTCCTTCAGCTTACCTTCATGCCTCGAGGTATAGATGTTTGTGTAGCCATCATGCTTCATTCTCCTATCATATTGCCATGGTCTACCTAGCAAGATATGGCAGGCACTCATGTCTAATACATCACAAAGGATCTGGTCCTGGTATGAGCCTATGGTTAAGGTTATCAAACACTGTTTTCCTACTGAACCACTAGCCTTATTGTCCAACCATTTCAGTTTGTAGGGGTGAGGGTGTGCCTGAGTTTTCAACTTAAGTTCCTGTACTAAGTCTTGGCTAACACAATTGGTTTCACTACCCCCATCTATGATTAAGTCACAAAGTTTGTCACTAACCCTACACTTGGTTTGGAAAATTTTTTCCCTTTGGTCAGACTTCCTTCCCTTAGGGGTGGTGTGAAAGCTCCTCCTAATCATCAAGGCCCTATGCCTTTCTTCCTCAGGGTATAAAGGCTCCCTATCAGACTCAGAATCAGACACATAAGGTGTGACTACCCCTGACTCCCTTTGTATATAAGTGCCATCTGGGTCATCCTCACTAGAGATGGTGCCCCTCTCTTCCTCCCTGCCATTAATGTTAACAAGGATGGTCTTAGGCCTTTCTTTGCTCCTGATTTCTTCCCACTCAACTAGGGTGAAGGCTCTATTGTTAGGGCAGTTAACCTTAATAGGGGTTACACTCTTACCCTTGGTCTCCTTACCACTGTCAAATTTGGCAGGTGCTGTGGTGTTCTCCCTCCTGGGATGAAAAGGTTGGTTGCTCCTAGTCATAGGTTGTCCTACAGTTTGTGAGGTTCTGTTCTTAAAGTATTGTTCCAATAGCAAGGCTTGTTCCCCAGCCAGTGCAACTGTGAGGTTAGGCACAATGGAAAGCTTCAATCTCAAGTCTTCCCTCAAACCACCTAAGAATTTTCCCACCCTTATATCCTCTGAATCAGTAATATCACACAGCACAGACAACCTTTCCCACTCCTGAATGTATTGGGCTACAGATTTGTTGCCTTGGATTAAGGTATTCCATTGCATAGACAACTGTTGTGTGTAGTTACCGGGCACATACTTCCTCCTAAGCTTTCTTTTCAGTTTTGTCCATGAGTCAATTTTCCTTTTACCCTCTCTGACCCTCTGCCTCTGGACTCCCTCCAACCAAGTTGCAGCGAATTTAGTGAGTTTAACCTTGGCCATCCTGCATTGCTTATCTTCTGGGGTGTCCTTATACTCAAAATAACTCTCAAGACTGGTCTCCCAATCAATATAATCCTCAGGGTTTAAGGATTGCCCAGTGAATTCAGCCACATCTACCCTCAAATTTTTATCATCATTATTACTGTTTTGATGCACCCTCTTCCTGGTTTAAAAGGCCCAACTCAGCAAGTCTGTGGTTCATGACTTCTAAGGTCTCTTCTATCAACATTCTCCTCTCCTCAACATTCATGATGAAATTCAAAAAAACAAACTTCACACAAATGCACAGAAAATTTTAAGAGGGAAGAAATACCACCAGTCCATTGAAAAATCAGATTCTGTTCTTCAGGCTGAAAATCGTGTGCACAAATACAATTTCACAATATAAAATCAATTTGCAATGTAAAGAAACTGAAATTCTAATGCAAACTTTCAATTCTCCTTATAGATTTGCTAACAGCCACGCTCTACAAGGAAATATGACAGAAAGTTCTTACCAGACACTGCAGGATCGATTTCTGAACAATCAAGCCTTTCTTGATTTTTTGTCCACTGCAACCCGATGCTCTAAAGAAATCGACGTCATTAGGCTATTATTGGATAAAAAACTTAATAGGCATAAATTAACCAAATGTGAGGTCCAAAAAGGCTATTGCGGGCAAAGAATCCTTCTTGGTGCTTGACATTTAATAGATTTTTTTTTTTTATTTGGACAAAATAATTTGCTGTCCATTTTGTTTTCTGTGGCATCAAATGCCATTTTGGTAAGTATCTTATTGGTTGCATTATTTTTTACTTGACCTATTAGTTGTAGTAAAATGTCGCTTTTTCCAATAACTTACTTTCTTGATTTTCTTCTTCCTTTTTAATGACGTGGGCGAATTTTGCCAACCACTCCTTTCTATCTTTAACTTCAACCACTATTTATGAGAATCAAAAACTTTGCACGGAATCTTGTTTTGGAAACTTGGTTCCTGAAACTCTAAATTTACATTTTAGAAACTTGATTTTCCTGTTCTAATATAAAAATGTCTCAATCTGTACTCTGATTAAAATATATAAAAAGGACTCCATCACAGGAACCTTCGTTTGAAATGTGTTCCCCATAATGTATCGTATTTCCTTTGTGGTAACTTTAGTTCAACTTCCGTGTAGCTTAGGGAGCTTTTGTTGGTTTTGCCTTACCATACTGCTCTCTTCTATGAATTTGTGTAAATTTGCAAGAAATCTAGTGAAAATACTTATAATAATTCCATAAAAGAATAATTCTAGAATAGAACTTCAAGATTATTCTTATCATAATTTTCTATTTATTATCTTCACAAACTATGAATCTTTATTCCTCCATCTTCATAGTAGATGTTGAAATGTTGAAATTCAACTGTGCAGAAGTAATTATGTTGTTAGGATTTGTGATTGTGTGGATAATAACATGTCTTCTTTCCGCGTTTCCAGAGAAATGTGGACAAGGATCAAGTAAAAGCTGCCATAAAAGCTCAACAAGACCAACAGATAGATAATGTACATATCTTTCTTGTATCTTCATGTGCATTTTTTCTTTTCCTGCTAGGTATGTGATAGAGAAATGTGGTGTATGTGATGTATTGATGTTTCTGTACAGGCGCTGCTGGCTGAAGGTCGATTTTACTCAGATCTTGAGCTCACAGAAAAAGAAATTGAACGTATGGTAATGGAAGCTTCTCGAGCTGAATATCTTTCTGGTAATAAATCAAAACAACATGTCGGTCAAAGGGAATCTTCAACATCTAATGCGGAACCATCATCATCAGGAGCCAGTAAGCTGCTTCTTTTGTCTTGTCGTGTGGGTATTCTTGTGTTTCTGTGGGTGGCTAATATCATTTGAAACCAACAAAACAGGGGCATCGGGGAGTGTGAATGAGAAAGAAAGTGGTTTGTCTGGTGAAATGTTTAGCAGCAGCATGGAGGTGGTGCTATCAATGGGATTTAGCTATATGCAGGTGATTGAGGCATACACCATATTTGGAGATGATGTTGATTCCATGGTTTGTTACCTGTTGGAGACCAGCAGTAGCATCAGGCGTAAGGGCAAGGCTACTGAATGACTCAACTTTAACTAAACACAGCTTAGTGGATCTAATTGCTATCACATTACTCTTTATTAGTTACAAATTACAATAATCATTTTCATTATTAGTTGACATGCAAATATGCTGATTGCCGAGTATAAATTCAACTATTTACCATTAACTAGTACTTACCCGTACCGTGCATTACACTAACTCATATTTTTGCGTGAAAGCATTAGTTAATAACAAATATGCAATTTATAATCAAAATATGAACATACATTGATTTGATATTTTTTATTTTTCTATCATGCTCTGTTTGAGAATGATTAATTTTTTGTGAATTTAGAATTGATTCAAATTTATTATCTGATCAATAAAAAAATCAAAATAAAAATCTCTAAGTCTATTCTACGATTATTTTAAAGAGATTGACTTTTCAAACTTGTCATTGAAAAATCTTTTCATTTATAATTTCATAATTGAAATATAGGTATAACTATTTTTAAATTCAACTTAATTGTAATAAATGAATATAAAAAGTTCGAGTAGCTAAAGCAAAGCAACTACTTCCAATAACAGAATGAAAAGCAGCGACTGGAGTGGGATAATAAGAGTCAACACGAAGTTTTCTCACTGCTAATTTGAAATTGTTCACGAGACTTTCATCTCGCATGGTTCGCAAGTGATAAAAGAAAGAAGAACTAATCTTCTTTCATTTTTAAATACCACCTTCCTCGTGTATGTATAAAATTGAATCCGTTCAATTTTCAAAAAAAAATATTACCTTCAATTTAACCTATTAGTCCTATTTGATTTTTCACAGTTATCGAGGCAATATTTTATCATTTCATATCTCTAATTATTCTTAATTAAAAATTATAAAAAATTGATATTAATAATCTTTGTATTGAGATGAATTAAATAAGATCTGACATGACTATGTTTTAACTTATAAACTAAGAATAAAATACAAATTAAGAGTTATAAGTAAATAATAAAAAAAAAATTAATGGGACTAATGGGTAGAATAGGAGGGAGTATTACTATTCTTAACTTTTTGAACCCTTCATTAGTGGTTTTAGATGACTGATTTTTTCAATCTTTTTGCTCTTCGTTCCATAGGAGCAAGTTAAAAAGATTAAAAAATAGAACCATCTCATTTGATTCGTTCTCAATAACCATGGGTAGGGGTGCACGCGGTCCGATCTAGTCTGATTTGGCACTAAAACTAGACCAGATCAGAAATTTCGGTCTGAAAATTTTTCAGACCAAACCAGACCAATGTAAATATCAAACCGGATTAGACTAGACCATTTAGAACGGTTTGGTCTGATATGGTCTTCGGTCTTTTTCTTTTTAAATTAATGTTTTTAGTAAGCTAATTTATTCATAAATAGAATTTAGATGAAAGAAAATTGAGAAGGAAAGAGTTGTTCGCCAACGGTTAGAAAATAATGGCATACCAACACCAAGATGAATTCTTATTATATTTTCGATTAGCAACAATTAGAAAATAATGGCATAGCATCAGTTAGAAAATGAGAGTTAGATGAAAGAAAATTATGAACTTTGAAATTGGAGAAAAAGAAATGTGTATGTGGCTGTGCATTGTGGTATAGCAAAAGTAAAAAAAGGTAATAATGGCATCAAGCATCAATGTTTAGAAAATAATTAGGTATACAAACAGTCATCCAATGCCGCGTACTTGTTTTAAGTTTCTTTAAGAACTCAAGTCTATTATTACTATGGTTTTGTGGTCTTCCATTTATGGTTTACATCACACCAAAAAGTACTACGGTTTACGGTCTGGTTCAGTTTAAAAATTATAAAAACCAAGACTAGACTAGAAGCTGTAACTTTTTCAAAAAGAAAACCAGACAAGACCATTTAGACCGTAAACTAGACCAAATATTTAAATTACAGTTTGGATCGATTTGGTTTGTAGTTTTGACTAAACTTTGTTTAGCCCAAACCATGGGATGATCATCTTAGGGTGATTCTTTTGTCAAGAAATATTCCTAATTACACTCGTAGTCTCTAAAAGAATGAGAACCCATTATGTAACTTCTAGGTTGAGAATTCAAGTATACATCATTAGCTTGATTCATTGTAGGAACAAATCGTAATGAAGACTTAACTCCTTTATATAATGATAATTCAAAACACATATCAAATTATTCTAAAAAAATTAAGTAATTATATTTATTTGATTAATTAGTCCAAAATCATAAAAGTGATTTTGTATAAGTTTATTCGGTGTTAATTGATATAAATTTATTTATATACTTATTCGGTCAAAATGAATTTAGGAAACAATTAAGTCTAGTTTTAATTTATTTATTTTTGGTTAACAATTACTCTCTCCGTTTCTTTTTGTTCTTCTATTTGCTTTTTGCACAATTTTCAATTAAAATTTTAAACCTCAATATCTCTAAATATACATAATAGAAAATTATAAAAAATACACAATAAAAATGTATATATTAAGACGAATTAACGAGATCTCACATGGATATATTTTATCTTCTAAATATGTGTCATAAACATTAATTAAATTTCTCTCTCTTTGAGGTAGAATATTTCAAATGGGAAGAACATTGGTGAATGGAAGGAGTATATAAATTAATTGAGCTAAAAATTGTTGAATTTATCTTATTGTTGTCATATGGTTTTATCAATAAATTAAATTGAATCAATTGTTAACCTAAAAACACCTAGAATACATCTTATAGTTAGGTTTGGAATATTTCCTAAAGTCATGGAATAATTTCTTAAAAGATATATCTAGAAAATTGGTTAAAATTAATATTATTTCTAAAAGATATATTTTTCCTATATTATAGTGAGGTTTCAATTAAAATGAATTATAGGCTTAGACTTAGTCTAAGAATTGCTTTTAGTTAGTTAAAATAACCCAAAATAATTCTCAAGTTAATTTAATATTAAAAACGATTCATTAAATAATTCTGTTAGGTTTTAGAAAATAAAGTTAGAATATTATTTTGTTATTATTATGGAACTTATTTTTTAGGTGGGACTTAATCAAGAAAAGCCTAGGGTTTTTATTAAATGATGTAATTTTCGGTTCAAGCTTTGAAGCCCAACTCAAGAAGCAGCAAACCCATAGGAGTAGGCTATTTGTAGCCGAATCTCAATAATGACTTAAGGTGTTTTGTCTTTATTTTATTTTCGCACTTTATTATTGTTTATCTATAAGTTATGAAAATTGACTTTAAACAGTTTCTGAAAAACTGTTTAAAGCATCCCACAAGCTCTTTTGTTTACCCACCGCTTGAGAGTTATAGACCTCCTATCAACCTTCAATTGGTATCCGAATTGAGTTTCATGCATTAATATTTAATTATTTTATGAATTTGGTGGATCCGATAGAAGAAGGCTTGTTTCGCTAGGTCGTTCAAACAAAGTACCAAAGATTCCTATGAAAAAGGATTCTGAAGGCAATGATATTTCAAAGTTAGAATCTAAATATAATCAAAGTGATTTGGAAGTCATATCTAGAACCTATCGAGCTATGAATCAACTATATTGTGCTTTAAATGGAATGAAATTCAACAGGGTGTCATCTTGTTCGAATGCCAAAGAAATTAATATGGGATAAGTTGGTCGTAACATATGAAGGAACTAGTAAGTCAAGGAGATGAAGATCAATATTTTCATGCATCAATATGAGATGTTCAAAATGAAGAAAGATGAGAATATTAATGAACTATGTACATGCTTTACTCTAATTACTAACAGTTTGAATTTTCTTGGCAAATTTTTTTAAATGCAGAGTAGGTGCAAAATGTATTGAGATATTTTCCTCGATCAAAGTGGGGTCCTAAAGTCACAGCTATAGAGTAAGTGCAAGATCTAACAATGTTATCCCTTGATGATCTTCTTGGGAAACTCACCACTCATGAGTTAACACTTCATGAAAATGGCGACAATGATGTCACACCATTTATGTCGGCTTTTAGTGTCATTTTCTGAAAGACTAATCTGTTAAACAATATTTATAAACACCTTAAAACAACTACAACGAGTGTAGCGGTAAGTTGGGGATCGAACCACAAGGATAAGGAAAGCTAGACTCTAAACTTTATGTAGATAGGTTATATGGTTGGATGGTTGTTTAAACTAAACTAATGACAAGAAAATAAAGCAAGACTAAAACGATATAAAATGATGAAAGACAAGCGGGAAAAGATTAGGTCCACCCTAGAAAGGTTGATTGAGGCAAAGGATAAACTAGGTTAAAGGAGATCAAACAAATACTAATCATGACACTGAAGATATCGAGAGAAAGTTGGTGACTCCACAAGTCACACGAACGACCTATAATTGTCCTATGTCTCCCAAGGAGTGATAGGACAAGATTCGTATAGAATGTCTACAACAAGCATCATTGACCTCAAACCCTAATTTATACGATGAAGAACAAGACCAATCCTATAGTTTAACAAATTAAAACCCCTAAGAAACGACTCACTCATATCTAAACTAACTAAAGCAAAAGGATTGAGCAAAGCCATGAATGAAAACATGAGGAACTTAAATGGAAAAAAATAAAAAAGCAATAGAAAAAACAATAATAATATTGGAGAAAAAGAAAGCAATAAATAAAAGCAATAAATCAACCAAAGCATTAAATGAAAGCAATGAATAACTTGAAAATAGAGAAATGAAACATACATAAATGAAGTGCTTGAATGAAAAAAACTTGAATCCAAATACAAGTCTTGAAAATGAAAGACTTAAATGTAGAGAAAAGCAATCAAGGAAAACATTAAATCTATTCTAGGGCATAAAGGAAATGAAAACAATAAAGAGTTTATGTTTTAATTTGAGGCACAAGTAGCACTCACAGTAAGCATAAAGGTTTATACATAATTTGGAGGTATTTATAGCCTAATAACAAAAGGGGTTAAAAGCCCTAAACTAGACCTTCTACTAAAGCTTACGAAGAAATCGATTCCCCCAGATACTGAGCTTCATTCGCTTGAATGACTAAGGGATTCGACTGAATCCAAGCCCATTCGATCGAATGGGACTTGGTTTGACCAAAACAAATTTGATTCTTCAATCTTGATCAGCATCAATCCATTCGATCGGATGGGGTCTTATTCGACCGAATGGTGCCTTATTCGACTGAATGGACATACATTTGCCCATTCCAGAGGTTTTGAAGCTACGCATTGAGATCCATGATTCAATTCCATCGAACCCTCGAACCATTTGCCCGAATGTGCACTCCATTCGATCGGATAGAGCACAATTCGACCAAATCAGCTTCTTCTTGGTATCTAAGAGCTTTTGAACTTTGCGAAGCCTTCGGGAAGATCTCAATTTTCGTGCGAAAGTGTTCAAATGCATGGAAATCATCCGTGTTGCATCCAAAAACATCTAAAATAACCACAAAACAAACAATGGACAAGAACTTGGTAAAATCACGCATAATATGCATAATATTGATCTTAAAATGTGAGACTTGACACTAGAATAGAATAAAAAAACATGCTTGAAAGCGAGCACATTAATTACCTCCAAGCCAAACCTTTATTAGTCCCTAGCAAATGAACTAGTAGGCCAACATAGAAGCACAATGCAAAACAAACCTAAAACAAATAAAAACAAGCTGAGCAAAAAACAAGACAATGCAAGCTGTGCACGTGAAAAACTCTACC
>NC_080051.1:7904540-7982040 GCF_026212465.1 Amaranthus tricolor
GCGGCAAGGAAGGCTAAGTGCCAAAATAACTTAGTTTTATCCTAATTTTTCTTGTGCATCAAGGAAAAGATTAAAAAAAAAAAAAAAAAAAAAAAAAAAGATATAAAGAAAATATCTTGGAGTTGGCGGCAAGACTAGCTAGGTGGCATGAGTTTTATTTTGCCTTATCTTCTAATTTTTTTTGCACATGAAGAAAAATTAAAATAATAAATAAACTTTACAATCCTTAGCCAATATATATATATATATATACCACAAAGCAACCGTGGGTGAAAAAGGGGAAGGAAAAATCAGAATTGTTTTTCTAAAATAAGCCTTATAAAAAAATAAAAAAAAAAACTCTTAAAATCCTAAAAAATTCCTAAAAATTCTCAAAAATTTTCTAATAATAGTATTTAGTGTTAATTATAGAAATTCAAGGGGAGGAAGCTATATTGTGGTTAAAAATTCTACAACAAAGGAATTTAATTAATAGTGAAATTATTAAAGGTATAAATTCTTACATATATTTATTTACATGAAATTATGCCCATAAATTTTTATATGTGTTTATTATATTTAAATTTAATTTTCTGCAAATTTTGGTGAATTAATTCGTTGTAATTTAATTTATATGATTTATTCTTTGAATTGCCAAAAACCGCAAAATCTGAAATAATTTAAATTAAAATAGTAAATATTAATATTTTTAAACGAAATTTTTTCTGTACATATATATATATGAGATATAGATTGTGTATTAATTTCGTGAAATATTATTGAGTATAAATATTATTATTAATTTTTTCTAAAAAAACAAACCGCAAAATCTGAAATAATTTTAATTAAAATAGTAAACATTAATATTTTTAAACGAAAATTTTTCTGTACATATATACATATGAAATATAAGTTGTGTATTAATTTCATGAATTATAGTTGAGTATAAATATTATTATTAATTTTTGCTTAAAAAACGCATAAAATAAGAAAATTCATAAATTGGTTATAAATAAATAATTCTGGAACAAAAATAATTTATTTTAGTGTTACTGTATTTTCATTTCATTTAAATTATTTTTTTTGTAAAATTTTGTGATATTTAAATTTTAAAGAAATAAATTAATAATCTAAATTGTTATTGTAGGCAAAAAGAAAGAAACATGAAAATAATAATTAAAATTAATTTATTTTGGTGAATAAGGATATACACCAACTCAATTAATAATAAGTTATTTATTTTAAAATATTTCATGTAGATTTTAATCTTAAGGAAATTAATTATTCATGTATTAAATCTAAAAATAAGTTATTAAGAAAATAATGAAGCATAATTGAAATTTATTTATAAATAAATACTAAAGACCCATTTAGTTTTGATTTTAATAATAATAAATGATTATTTGTATGTAAGTCGTAATGAATTTATTTCTATTGTATGTTATTGTAATGTTGCATTTATATGAAAACAGTAACATGATAATAAAAAGGCTTGATAGTAAGGAAATGCCGAACCATGCTTCCGGCATGTAAAAAACGTGGGACGTGTTTTCCGGCACGTAAAATACGGCGAACACAGTAAGGTTGTTTAACCTGATCTGTGGCTCGAGCAACATTGTACTGGAGGAGTGACGACTCCCACTAAGTTAGGGGTTTTGGTTTACCTCACCCTAACAGGCCCTTACATATATCAAACAAAGATCATATGTGTTGCATTCATTAAATAAGTAATCGGATTCCACGCCCTAACACTCAAGCAGAAGTGTTAGTAAATCACGCCCTGGTACTCAAGCAGAAGGACCAGAAGTTATATATATATATATATATATATATATATATATATATATATATATATATATATATATATATATATATATATATATATATATATATATATATATATATATATATATAAATGAATCTAATATAAAAATGAATTCCCTATAATACATAAGATACCTTGCATATTATTTATTGCAATGCACTTATTTTTGCTTATTACTTAATTGTCGTGCATATACTATCCATACTTGTATAGTTGCGGTAAGTTTTTATACTCGGTTTTTTTTAAAGCTGACCGATTTCCATCGGCTGTTCCCATATTTCGGGAGCAGATGCTGCAGGTAACTTTACATGAAGTTATTAAGAAGCTATAGTATTGTCTGTGTGATGTTAGTATATATGTAGTTTATATTACGGGTATGTAAAAACGATAATTATGTATTAAAGAAAGATGTAATACGTAAAATTATATTTTAATGATTTAAGTTTTCTTTGTTTTTATTGAAAATTCTGTTTTGTCTTATTTGTTTTTCGCAATAATCACGGTACGATAGACTTTCGCTTAACATTATTTACTATATTTTATAATAAACCTACATTAGAAAAGAACGATCCGTTACACTTGGTATCAGAGCCAACGTTATTCGAACGGTCGGATCTTCTTATCCGATAGTAGGAAACACCGTGATAAATTACGTTTTAAAAAAAAAAATTGTATTTTAAATGAAATTTGTTTTATGTGTTTTATGTGTTTAAAAAAAATGTGATTTGCGATTTAAAATATAGCTTACGCAACACTTCCCTACCTTATTAAAAGATGCCAAAAGGTGGTAGTAGAGGGTATATCGTAAGAGGTCAACCTTTGGAGATCATTATGATGGTACACCTTACCTGTGTGACCGTATCTTTTATGATTTTCCATTGGAGATTTGTGGGAATCTGTTACCAGCTGACTTAATTCAATTCGATTTGGGAAAATTCGATATCATTTTGGGTATGGATTGGTTGGAGAGATTTTCAGCGGAGATTTTGTGTAAGGAAAAGGTTGTTAGAATAAAAACTCCCGAGGGAATAAAGTGCATTCGAAAGAACTCAAGATCTCAGCTAGAGACAATTTCTGTAATTCAAGCAACACAAATGATAAAACAAGGAGATGAAGGGTTCTTATGTTTTGTTACTACTAAAGAAGTAAAACCTAAACCTAGTTTGCAAGAAACCCCGATCGTGCAAGAATATTTTGATGTGTTTCCTGAATAATTACCCGGTATACCTCCAAAAAGAGAAGTAGACTTCCATATTGACCTTATTCCTGATATTACCCCTATTTCTAAAACCCCTTACCGTTTTGCTCCAGCTGAATTGGCTGAGCTGAAGAAGCAGCTAGATGAATTGCTTGAAAAAGGTTTCATTCAACCTAGTGTTTCACCATTGGGAGCTCCGGTTCTCTTTGTCAGAAAGAAAGATGGGAGTATGAGGCTATGCATTGATTATAGGGAGATCAATAAGATTACCATCAAGAATCGTTATCCTTTGCCAAGGATAGATGACCTTTTTGATCAGTTAGGGGGAGCAAGGGTCTTTTCAAAGATAGATTTGAGGTCTGATTATCATCAATTAAGGATTGCTGAAGAAGATATTCCTAAGACTGCATTCAGAACCAGATATGGGAACTATGAGTTTCTAGTAATGCCATTTGGTCTAACGAATGCTCCAGCAGCATTTATGGACCTCATGCATAGATATTTCAACCCTTACCTGGATAAGTTTGTGGTTGTGTTTATTGATGATATATTGGTGTATTCGAAGAATGAAGAGCAACATGAGAAGCACTTAAGGATAGTTTTAGAGAAGTTGAGAAAAGAGAAACTTTTTGGCAAGTTTAGTAAATGTGAATTTTGGTTAGAAAAGATATCTTTCTTAGGGCACGTTGTTTCGAAGGATGGAATTTCTGTTGACCCTGAAAAGATTAGGGCAGTGATGGAATGGCCGAATCCAAAGAGTGTTACTGAAGTAAGAAGTTTCTTAGGCTTGGCAGGCTATTACAGGAAGTTTTTGGAAAATTTTTCTAAAATTGCCCGACCGTTGTTTGAGTTGCTTAAAAAGAGAGTTCGATTTCAGTGGGGCGAGAAGCAGAGTAACTCACTAGAAGAGCTTAAGAGGAGACTTACGACGGCACCTGTGTTGATCATGCCCGACTGTGGGAAAGCATTTGAGGTATATTGTGATGCATCGAAGGAAGGTTTGGGATGTGTGCTAATGCAAGAAGGCAAAGTAGTAGCTTATGCGTCAAGGCAATTAAGGCCACACGAGTTGAATTATCCAGTACACGACATTGAACTAGCAGCTGTAATTTTTGCTCTGAAGTTATGGAGACATTATCTCTACGGAGTACCAACACTGATCATAAAAATTTGAAATATGTCTTCACTCAAAAGGAGCTGAATATGCGACAAAGGCGGTGGCTGGAAATCATTAAAGACTTTGATGTTGACATAAATTATCATCCTGGAAAAGCAAACAAAGTGGCAGATGCATTGAGTAGAAGGCCGAGGATATCTGTAAATGCTATAATGACGGTACCTTAGGAACTATACCGAGAAATTCAGAAGTTAGATCTAGAAATTGTTTATCACTATCAAGTTGTTGAGTATTTGGGAGCAATGACTATACAACCGACTTTATTCGAAAGAATTATAGAAGCACAACAAGAAGATCCCGAGATAATCGAATTAATCATTCGAGTTCAAAGAAAAGAGACAGAAGCGTTCGAAGTGGGTGAGAAAGGTGAACTAAGAATGAACGGGAGATTGTGTATACCAGACAACACAGAGCTGAAAAAAGAGATTTTGAAAGAAGGACACCAAGGAATGTTTCACGTACACCCTGGTAGAGATAAGATGATTGAAGAATTAAGGAAATTATTTTGGTAGAAAGGTATGAGAAAAGATGTAGCTGAATTTGTATCCCGGTGTTTGATTTGCCAGAAGGTGAAATTTGAAAGGCAGAAGAGTTCTGGACTACTTCAACCACTAGAAATTCCGGAATGGAAATGGGATTCTATATCCATGGATTTTGTAGTTGGATTACCAAGAACGCAATGAGGAAATGACACAATTTGGGTAATAGTTGACAGATTGACCAAAGTTGCAAGATTCCTACCAATGAAGGGAACATGGTCAGTAAAACAATTGGCTGATGCTTATGTTCGAGAAATTATAAGGTTACATGGAGTACCAAGAACAATTCTGTCTGATAGAGACCCAAAATTTTTGTCACGATTTTGGGAAAAGTTGCAAGAAGCATTCGGATCGAAGCTATGTTTAAGTACTGCATTTCATCCGGCTACTGATGGCCAAACCGAAAGAACCATCCAGACATTAGAGGATCTTTTGAGATGTTGTATTCTTGAATTTGATGGTTCATGGGAACAGAAATTGCCTTTGATAGAGTTTTCATACAACAACAGCTATCAAACCAGCATCAAGATGGCACCAAACGAAGCCTTATACGGGAGAAAATGTCGAGTGCCGTTATGTTGGGATCAGATGGACCGAAATGTGCCTGAAGGACCAGATCTTATCCAAGACTCTATTGATAGCTTGAGGGTAGTGCAAGAGAATATGAAGGCAGCACAAAGTAGACAGAAGAGTTATGCAGACAACCGTCGCAAACCTTTGAAATTTGCTGAAGGTGACAAAGTATTTCTAAAGATTTCACCAACGAAAGGAGTCCAACGCTTTGGGATAAAAGGGAAATTAAGCCCTAAATTTATCGGACCTTTTGAAATTTTGAAAAGAGTAGGAGAAGTGGCATACGAACTAGCTTTACCCCCGGGTTTTGCTAGAGTTCATAATGTATTCCATGTTTCTCAGTTGAGAAAGTATATCCACGATCCATCACATGTGTTAGTTCACGAACCCCTCCAAATTGATGAAAACATAGCTTATGAAGAAAGACCAATTAGAATTTTGGATCGTCAAGTGAAAGAATTGAGGAATAAAAGAATACCTCAAGTTAAAGTGCTATGGTCGAACCATCATGTCGAAGAAGCAACTTGGGAAAGTGAAACTGATATGAGAGAACGCTATCCCCAGTTGTTCATTTAGGTTCAAGTTTCGGGACGAAACTATGTTAAGGGGGGAAAAGTTGTAACAGACCGTTTTCCTTAATCTTAAATATTTTGACAAATTCAATAATCGTTTCGTTTTATTTTGTTTTTAATGCCGTTTCGAAATTTTATTCGAATTGTTTTTAAGCTCTTGATTTTCTTTTATATATAATTTATTTCTCTTAAAATAAATTATCTAAATATTAAGTCTAGCTAAATTACCTACAATAACTTAATCTTTTTATTTCCTACATTAATTTATGACTAAATATTAAAATATATATAATAATAATAAAAAAAAAAAAGAAAAAAAGTAAAAATCTTGGAAGTGGGCGGCAAGGAAGGCTAAGTGCCAAAATAACTTAGTTTTATCCTAATTTTTCTTGTGCATCAAGGAAAAGATTAAAAAAAAAAAAAAAAAAAAAAAAAAAAGATATAAAGAAAATATCTTGGAGTTGGCGGCAAGACTAGCTAGGTGGCATGAGTTTTATTTTGCCTTATCTTCTAATTTTTTTTGCACATGAAGAAAAATTAAAATAATAAATAAACTTTACAATCCTTAGCCAATATATATATATATATATACCACAAAGCAACCGTGGGTGAAAAAGGGGAAGGAAAAATCAGAATTGTTTTTCTAAAATAAGCCTTATAAAAAAATAAAAAAAAAAACTCTTAAAATCCTAAAAAATTCCTAAAAATTCTCAAAAATTTTCTAATAATAGTATTTAGTGTTAATTATAGAAATTCAAGGGGAGGAAGCTATATTGTGGTTAAAAATTCTACAACAAAGGAATTTAATTAATAGTGAAATTATTAAAGGTATAAATTCTTACATATATTTATTTACATGAAATTATGCCCATAAATTTTTATATGTGTTTATTATATTTAAATTTAATTTTCTGCAAATTTTGGTGAATTAATTCGTTGTAATTTAATTTATATGATTTATTCTTTGAATTGCCAAAAACCGCAAAATCTGAAATAATTTAAATTAAAATAGTAAATATTAATATTTTTAAACGAAATTTTTTCTGTACATATATATATATGAGATATAGATTGTGTATTAATTTCGTGAAATATTATTGAGTATAAATATTATTATTAATTTTTTCTAAAAAAACAAACCGCAAAATCTGAAATAATTTTAATTAAAATAGTAAACATTAATATTTTTAAACGAAAATTTTTCTGTACATATATACATATGAAATATAAGTTGTGTATTAATTTCATGAATTATAGTTGAGTATAAATATTATTATTAATTTTTGCTTAAAAAACGCATAAAATAAGAAAATTCATAAATTGGTTATAAATAAATAATTCTGGAACAAAAATAATTTATTTTAGTGTTACTGTATTTTCATTTCATTTAAATTATTTTTTTTGTAAAATTTTGTGATATTTAAATTTTAAAGAAATAAATTAATAATCTAAATTGTTATTGTAGGCAAAAAGAAAGAAACATGAAAATAATAATTAAAATTAATTTATTTTGGTGAATAAGGATATACACCAACTCAATTAATAATAAGTTATTTATTTTAAAATATTTCATGTAGATTTTAATCTTAAGGAAATTAATTATTCATGTATTAAATCTAAAAATAAGTTATTAAGAAAATAATGAAGCATAATTGAAATTTATTTATAAATAAATACTAAAGACCCATTTAGTTTTGATTTTAATAATAATAAATGATTATTTGTATGTAAGTCGTAATGAATTTATTTCTATTGTATGTTATTGTAATGTTGCATTTATATGAAAACAGTAACATGATAATAAAAAGGCTTGATAGTAAGGAAATGCCGAACCATGCTTCCGGCATGTAAAAAACGTGGGACGTGTTTTCCGGCACGTAAAATACGGCGAACACAGTAAGGTTGTTTAACCTGATCTGTGGCTCGAGCAACATTGTACTGGAGGAGTGACGACTCCCACTAAGTTAGGGGTTTTGGTTTACCTCACCCTAACAGGCCCTTACATATATCAAACAAAGATCATATGTGTTGCATTCATTAAATAAGTAATCGGATTCCACGCCCTAACACTCAAGCAGAAGTGTTAGTAAATCACGCCCTGGTACTCAAGCAGAAGGACCAGAAGTTATATATATATATATATATATATATATATATATATATATATATATATATATATATATATATATATATATATATATATATATATATATATATATATATATATATATATATATATATATATATAAATGAATCTAATATAAAAATGAATTCCCTATAATACATAAGATACCTTGCATATTATTTATTGCAATGCACTTATTTTTGCTTATTACTTAATTGTCGTGCATATACTATCCATACTTGTATAGTTGCGGTAAGTTTTTATACTCGATTTTTTTAAAGTTGACCGATTTCCATCGGCTGTTCCCATATTTCGGGAGCAGATGCTGCAGGTAACTTTACATGAAGTTATTAAGAAGCTATAGTTTTGTCTGTGTGATGTTAGTATATATGTAGTTTATATTACGGGTATGTAAAAACGATAATTATGTATTAAAGAAAGATGTAATACGTAAAATTATATTTTAATGATTTAAGTTTTCTTTGTTTTTATTGAAAATTCTGTTTTGTCTTATTTGTTTTTCGCAATAATCACGGTACGATAGACTTCCGCTTAGCATTATTTACTATATTTTATAATAAACCTACATTAGAAAAGAACGATCCGTTACAAACCTACTCATCAATCATACCTTCAACAACCTTAAACAAACATATTTGCTCGACCATTGGCTCTTTGGAGGACTTGGACAAAGCAAAGACAACCTTCTCTTGGGTTACCCGAATAGCAATGTTTTTAGATTCACAATCGATAAGGGCACCCAAAGTCTTCAGAGCATCTCTCACTCTTAATCAAATAAAACCAAAAAAATAGCACAAAACCATCTTAAGCCATCCTAAGGATCACTGGAAGTACAAAAGGCCTTCTAGCCTTCACTTTTTTAGCCCACGTGTCTTGAATGATGGCAATTACTTGCCCAGGAAAATTGACCACTTTGCTCTCAAGTTTCTTTTTGTTCCGCAAGAGAGTCTTTAAATATTTGGCATATTGAGGCATTTGTTCCATGGCCTTCAAGAATGGTATTTTTATTTCTAGCTTCTTCATATTCTTAAGGAACTTCATAAAATTCTCTTATAGTTATTTTTCCACCGCTTTGTAAGCGAAGGGTAGTGGTGAGGTATGTTGAAGCTTGAGTTTCCATGTTATTGTTCTCTTCAACCTCTTTTCTTCATCTAACTTCTTCTTTTCTCTTCCTTCTTCTATTTTATCCTCCTTCTCACCAACTTCTTCATTGTTCTTCTCATTCTCATCATTAACCTCTTCTCTTCTCCCCCCAAGATCCTCTACCAGCTCGTATCCTTTAAAGATCCTTCCCCCAAATCACACTTAGGAGCCACAACAAGAGTAAATTATGAAGTTTCCGATCTTAGGAAGATATTTTAAGAAAGAAATGTGTTCTGTATGAAGATACATTAGGATACAACAACTAAAGTCAACACATACAAAGCTTCATACTTGTTTTAAGAAAATTCATTTTGATATGTATTTTGTTTTAGTCTTCTTAAGTTAGTTTTTGCATTTTTTCTTTGAGTTAGGTAAATTATGACATGAAAACTTTAAACAGTATAGCATTAAGCTTGAGAGTTAAGTGATAAAAGTGTGTGCCTCGTTTATACTTTACAAATTATTATGAGGTATATAATAATAAGAGTGCAACTGTTTTAAGAGTTACTCTTTTTAATTAGTTACTCGGTGATTTTGTAGGTAATAATGGATATATGCTGCTATGTGCTTGTGATTGAATTGTTTTTTTTATCTTCAGTTTTCACCATAATTGTTATCCAACAGTCATGACAGTACTCCTATAGTCCTATATAATAATAATAATAATAATAATAATAATAATAATAATAATGGGGAAGTGAACAGAAGAGAAGAGGTGTGGCTCACTGCTGACATCAAATTTCCAAAGGATTGTTTGGTGCCAAACTTAACAAGCGGAGACTCGACAATAAAATTAGCCGCAACCGGCATAGTTTCAATCTTTGGGATCACAACAGAAATCACTAAATTTAATGTACATGTTATTAAACTAGAACTAAATTTATTGGTGTCAATGTGTAACACCCTAGAATTTTCAACCCCTTAACGAAACTAAAACCGTAAAGGACGGGAAGAAATTCGGGTGTTACATAAAAGAAAAGGAAAAGAATTTAGATAAACATTAAATATTAACTTTAAAAAGGTGAGTGGAAATTTTGGCAGCATCTGCCTTAAAACTCTGCGCCTTTGTAGAAAAACAAAAGTTAATTTAGAAACTAATAAAGTAAAGGCACCAACGGCCTATCAAAGCTATGTCACGGCGAAATGATTCGTTGTCGACTTCTCAAATCAACATGCCAAGCATGGATCGAGGTTCCAGTGTCGACGTTTGCGTTTTAAAAAGACTTAACTCCTTAAAACCATACAGAGTTATAAATTACGCAGCGAAAATACAAATATACGAGGGAGGACACAAGGCCTCATAACAAAACATATACAACCAAGGTTTACAAAAGATAACAAGAGCTACAAAATCGAAAGATAGCGGTATGACACAGGTTATGCTTCGCCCTCATTACTCTCCCCCAATGCAATGCAATGCAAAAGAAGCTCCAATACCTGCTACGCCTGTCTACGATCCTTCTGCTGCTCGACATTAGACCAAAGGTCAATGTGTCATAGCAGGACAATCATAGAAAGTCATCAACAATCAAACATAAACACAAACACGTACACGTCAGTAACTAGCATCAAATATAATAAGGCCAGCTACTAGATTGCATTATATCATAAAACACATAAGATGATTTCATAAAACGCAAGCACAGATAGTAATAGTTTATCGGCCACTTATACTTCTTAATTTCATTACGTGCTTTCCAACCCGAACCATGTGTTCTTGGGTAGAATGCAGGTCTTCACGCTCCTTTTTTCAAACATAAACTCTTGCAAAACACGTATAGTTCAACTCGACCAAGGCATTAACATAATACCTAACACATGACCTTATAGAGCTTGTCTATCTTAAGGTAAGTGTGATCATAGTCTGTAATACCCTTGAGGTAACTTAACTTAGGCACCTTTCTCACTAGCATAAACTATTCTATCAATAAGTAGATGTTCTATCAATGAGTAAATATTCTATCAAAGAGTAAACGTTCTATCAACGCGTAAGCTTTCTACCAAAGAATGAACCTTCTATCATTAAATAACTTTCGATCAATGAATAAACTTTCTATCACTGAATAGTTTTCTATCAGTGGATCTTTTCTCTACTTCCTGGCATAGTGACACGGCCAAGGGCGTTATCGGCCACCCGGCGCCCATGGCAAAGTATGAGCTCATGCCCCCTCCAGCTGACCCTCTCTGGTCCTACCTTCGGGAAAAACTAACACATTGGGGTACTAAACCAGTGAAGAGGCCACCATATTGGGGTTTGCAAGGGCTGCATGGTAACAGTCCACTGGAACGAACTGGTTGTTCACATTGCCCCAGCCCAGGGGCCCTACTATTACGCGCTTGATACCCAGCTATGGGGGGCACATAGTTAAAGTTATTTTTGACGGCTCTGAGTGTACACATCTAGTTCTAGAGTGTCGAAGTAAAAAGAAGCCGCTGGAGGCGATCATCGGACTACAGGATATGTCTAATGTGCTTTACGATGTTCTACCTGCCACTTCCCTTAGCCGGCTACCATACATTATGCACCAGCACATTGACTGTGCTTTGATATCGGCCTTCGTGGAGAGGTGGCAGCCGGATACGAACACCTTCCACATGCCCTAGGGGGAGATGACGATTATGTTGCACGACGTGCAACGCATATTGGGCATAGTTATTGAAGGTTCACTACCGGAGGAACCTGCTGAGGGGGAGTGGAAGCTCGCTATTCTTGGTCTGTTTGGGGTGCCCATGTCCGAGCTGCGACGGAAAGGGATATTCACCAGCAGTTGCATCAACGTTGGTGAAGTTATGCACTTGTGCCATTGGTCCCAAGCTATGGAGACCTAGTTGACAACCAATTACATGGCTATTATCGGCTCTACACTGCTGGCGGATAAGACCAGAACCGGCATGCGACCTCAGATCGCTTGGGGTGCGGTGACGCTGGCGTACATGTATCGGCAACTGGGAATTGCGTCTAGGGCTGGTTGCAAGACCATTTTTGGTTGCCTCACATTGCTTCAGACATGGATTTACGAGTACTTTCTAGCCTTCCGCCCCCATCCTCGTCAAGTAGATGTGCCTAATAAGACTAGGGCAGAGATGTGGTCCACGCCCAAGCCAGGTCGTGAGATCAACAGGCTGAGGGACTACAGGAGTATATTGGACTCCCTGACGGAAACTCAGGTATTGTACATCACATCACACTTTATTATACATGTTATTTTAATTTTAGATTATTTTTTATGTTAATTTCGCTTATATGCAGGTGGAATGGACTTCGTACATGACTTCTCCAAGGGCGTTCCTAAATGAGCACCCACGCACCGCCTACATCGGGGGTATCACTTGCTTTGATATCGTCGAGGTGTATTTGCCGGAGAGGACAGTGCGATAGCTGGGCTTTATGCAGGCTATTCCCCCCCTCCCTCTCCTATGAGACCCACTCACGCTCTACGATCGGCTCACAGTACCTATTCCGTGACCTTTGCTTCTCTGCCTATTTACACGGAGGCATGGAGTAGGTTCCCCTTTTGTGGCTGCATTGGTGATCAGGCACTTCGTCGGGCATCTATTCCATCAGAGGCTGATCATAGTTACGTTGACTGGTTCAGAGTGTCTTCCCACCCATATGTCCTCCGGCGAAGGACTGATTGCCGGTTTTGGTCTAGCTGAAAGCAGAGTGGAATACTTTAGTTTTTCAATTTATTTGTTTTCTATTATGTTTTTGTGTTATTTAGATGTTGTTTAATATTTTGTTCACACCCTATTTTTGCTTTTTTTTTTTTCGTTTCTAAATGAATGGCCGAGTCGAGTCGCTTCATTGCTGAGATTGCCTCCTGTTGCAGAAATGAGCCCCCAGGAAAGATAGGCTGTTGATCTATACGTTGATGATGTTAGAGATTTATTTGCCGAATGACAAACATTTAAGGGGCATGGCCCTTCATAGACTGTTTGATTTTGTAATTTAAAACTAATTTACATCAATGCTTTTATTTATTTAATTTAATGCTTTTTACATTATAATTAAATTAATTTACATCAATGTTTTTATTAATTTACATCAATTCTATACATATTGAATTCTATCCACATATTGAATCCCATCTACTTATAAAGTTAAACTAAATATTGATGTACACAATAGTAACACTATGGACTATCTACAAATTGAATTCTATCTACATGTGTAATTAAACTAAATAATGATGTACACAATAGTTACACTATGATCTATCTAAATTTACAACATCTTTAGCGGTGTTATTACCTTGTGGTGGTCGTGGCCCGTATAGTCTATTCAAAGCAAAATCCTGCTACGAAAATGTGTTTCTATATGCCTAGAAGAATTGTCAACTGCTTCTCTCCATGATTGCCGGATTGGCGGCAGTGGAGATGAATCATCGTTCATTAATAGTTGAACAAATGATTTCTATTCACCCAAAATATATATATATATATAACTTTTTACACTATGCACACCCGCTGCTTTCCTTAACGGAAGAATTAAACATTTATAGTATGGATTACCGTCAGTAGAACCATAATAAGCAATGCCAATGTTAAGAAACGTTGCTCCAAAGTACAATGCCAACGGTGCATCCAACCAGTGTATAAACAGAGCAAGTCCATTGCTATGCGAACCAATACTAAATATAGCGTTGTCTAACGCCTCTGTCGATAGATACACACGTAGGTAGTGCTCTCTGTTCATTTGGATTTCCATATACATTGCACGTCTTAAAAGAGGCCATGCCTTCTCGCCTCCTAACTCAATGACGACAATAGCTCTAAATCCACAATTACCATCACCCACAACATCAATCCAATCAAACAAGTAAGGAGGGAGAATATGCGGGATGTGATTCGGCCATGGAAACAGTGAGAAATCACGACCTGCTGGACCATCTGCAATTATTAAAAATAAAGTTAGTAACATTAAGCTGTAATAAACGTATGTGAATAACGGAAAGGAAAGTCATGTACCAGATATGTTAAAACTAAACTTAATTCCAACTGAAGATTGCGTTTCTCGACTACTAGATCTCCTGCGGGATGAAGATCTAGACCCTCGACCACGAGAAGATGATCTGCTATATTCAAATGCGCTTTTATTTCTTCTAAGGGTTTTGCTTGTGGTTGGTCTTCCCTTTCTAGGTGGACATGCGTAAGGCTCAGGTATATCGACTCCATTAGGGTGTAATTCATCTTCAAGCACCTGAGACAAGGGTTGTACAACTGCGGGATCAGCTTTTAAGACTTCATCAATTAACGATTGAAAGTACTCTTTGTCGTCGACGTTTGCGTGCCGTACACCTTCGTTGGTGTCAGCTCCTACCTCTATGTACGTCAGAGTTCTCCAGAATGGATGAATGTCATCCAAATACAAAGAATCGTGTGAACTGATTGATAGATAGAAACAAAAAGCACACGGCAATCTATGGGTGTGTTGAAGTGCACAACTACATTTGTCAAATAGATAATCACCCAAATCAAACATACGGTTATGCTCAAGCCGCAACTATTCCAAGGCAAAAATAGATACATGGCTATATAAAGGTCTAAAGAATGATGTCGCAACGACCTTTAAATAGAATTGATGGATTTCTGTAATGCTTGTCGGATCCTGGCTTGCTGATTTGTTATCTGTGCATATGCCCTTTTAAAAAGGCTATTAAATGAGCTATTACCGCTGCCAAGATAATACTTGAAAAACGTATGTTGGCTTTCAACTCTGCTGGTAGTCTGGTTACCCATGTGTAAACAGTCATTCGTCCATGCAAGCACAAATTTCTCTTTAAGTGGAATCCATGTTCCAGCCAAATATCGAACAACCTTTCTGTTCCTAACCGACCATGTAGTCACAATCGATTGCCATATGTCTTCAAATTCGGCGAGTGTAGAATTGTCAACCAAGGGGCTCCATCTAATTTTCCTGAATACCTGCCCTTGATGATTTCTTTTCCCACCACACAACTTGTCTACCATGTTCTCAACGTCGTTGGCAATATGCCATACGCATAACAAATGTCGCACATCTACATTAAACACAACATTGAACGCAATTAAGACATATTCAATAAATAGAACGACAATAATTAATCAACAAAACCGTTTTACCTGGGAAGACATCACGAATAGCTGCAGATAAACCCTCATCTCGATCAGTTACAATGACGCTAGGAGTCTGAGCTGTGCCAAAAATATCTCTCAATTCCTGTTACACCTACGAATATGACACAGCCTCCTTGTCTCGCATCAAACAAAACGCAACCAAGAAGTTGTGGTTGGTTGGCGTCATTCCGATTACATCACATAGGGGCCACTTTTGTTTGTTTTTTTTGTACGTTGTATCTATCAACACAACATACGGCCACGTACGTATCATCTGGATGGAGGTAGGATCTATAACTAATAAATTGCTCAATTCCCCTTCACTATTCAAGTCTATCCAAACCATGTAATTATGCTTTGTGGCCATATAAAAACAGTGTTGAAAGGGATTCCTACCCTCCATCTCTTCTCTCCTTATTGATTGCCTACCATTATATATTTGATTCATACTAGTAAAAAAACCAGAAAATTTTTCTCTAATTGAAGTCATGATAAAAGGCAGGTTGCATGCCGGTTGCACTAAGCTCTCGTATTTGCTGCCGAATATCTACATTCAACCTATTTGCCCTTACATGACCATTTCTGTACACTAAGAATTGGTGGTTATGTCTACCTTTTTCCCCAGGACACACCCTCACCGTCCAAGGTCTTTCTCCTGGTTTACGACTATTTGCTACAATCATAAATTTACACCGACATGTTGTACTTTTAGAACCAGGTCGGGCATCATTATCTAGGTTATGCAAATCACCCCTAATATTACCATAGCGGTGACATCTTAAATACAAAATAACTCTAGAACGTCCTTCTTTTTTTTTTATAAGAAGCACGTCTAAATTGAAAACCAATTCCTATTGCTATCTCATCAGCCCAACTATGTAATTCATCTATGGAATCAAATTCCCTATCCGTAACAAATCTACTAAAGTAATCTACATTGTCCCCTAAGTATTCAAAGTCCTGCAAATTTAAAATATGAAATAAACCATACATTAGGTTAATAAAACATTGTACAAACAAACATTAATAATGAAAATATTCAATATTAAATAAAAAATAATTTACTTTAATAATTAAATTTCAACTACATTAAAATATAAATAAAATAAAATAATTCTAATAATAATAAAATACATAATAAAATTAAATAATAACATAATAATAATAATAATAATAATAATAATAATAATAATAATAATAATAATAATAATAATAATAATGTAAATTATAAATTATTTAAATTAATAATAATAATAATAATAATAATACTAATAATAATAATAATAATAATAATAATAATAATAATAATAATAATAATAATAATAATAATAATAATAATAATAATAATAATAACAACAACAACAACAACAATAACAATAATAATAATAATAATAAGAAGAAGAAAACAATAATATTAATAATATAAATTATAAATTGTTTAAATTAATAATAATAATAATAATAATAATAATAATAATAATAATAATAATAATAACAAAAACAATAATGACAATAATAATAATAATAATAATAATAATAATAATAATAGAAATAATAATAATAATAAAAATTAATAATAATAATAATAATAATAATAATAATAATAATAATAATAATAATAATAATAATAATAATAATAATAATAATAATAATAATAATAATAACAACAACAACAACAACAATAACAATAATAATAATAATAATAAGAAGAAGAAAACAATAATATTAATAATATAAATTATAAATTGTTTAAATTAATAATAATAATAATAATAATAATAATAATAATAATAATAATAATAATAATAATAATAATAACAAAAACAATAATGACAATAATAATAATAATAATAATAATAATAATAATAATAATAATAATAATAATAATAATAATAAAAATTAATAATAATAATAATAATAATAATAATAATAATTATTATTATTATTATTATTATTATTATAATAACAGTAACTATAAAAATAATAATAATATAATTTACTAAATAAATAAAAAATTATTTATATAATTTAGATAATAATAATGTAAAATAATCAAAAATAAAAAAAAATAAATAAATTGGGTCGTGTGCGACTGGACTACGGATGAGTCGTACAAAACGTGGACTCATCCGTGGTTCATTCGCACATTTTTCGAGACTTCAGTTTTTTTTTTTAAAAAAAACTACCCATTCGAATCGATTAAAGTACGTACCAAATCGGATTCCCAGTCGCTTTCGTTAGCCATTGTAAATCGATTCCAACTTTTAGCTTGTTTAAACTCAAAAAACGTTTTTAGAGAGATATTACCGTGTTTGAGTTCGTCTATTATGCAGGGGCGCTACTGGAAATTCAATATATATAGGGTCGACTTTTGATTTAATGTTTTTAAAGTGATAATAGTGTTATTAAGTGAGATTTAAGTGTGTTAAACAAATTTAAAGTCCAAAAACATTTTCATCATTTCATAAGGCAGGGATGACGATAAAATAAAAAGGGATTGTGATGAATAATAATGCCCTTTTACCTATCCCACCTTTTTATTCTTTAGCAAACATTACCCCATTAATATATATTGAACCCAACTAAAAAATAATTGGACTCCTTCCTCCAAGTGGGAAGAAATAACCCAACAAGTACAAAATAAAATTTGATAATAGAAGATGGAAAGTTGTCATGATAAAATTTAAAATCCATAGGATAATAAACTCAAATTAATTACCATCACAAATGTGAGCTAATGTAGGACGTTTAAATTAAAGGGCGGGAGAGGAGTACTTTTAATATAATAATAACCCTATTTGAAATTTGTAATGACCCTTGCATTGCTAACGGAATATAAAGTGGGATGTTTTATATATTATTTGGAACTATGAAAGCAAATACGTAAAAGCAAAACGATACACATTAATAATAATAATAATAATAATAATAATAATATTTTGCCATCTTTTTCAATTGTGTCGCCATCATTTATATATTGAAATTCCAACATTGCCCTTAATGAAATTTCATATCTTTATCTCTCTATTTCTTTATTAAAAAAACTCTTTGAACTAAAATCAATATCCAAACACTATGACAAATGAAAATTATCACCAAAATGATTCAGTAAGCATCAATAACGATTGTTCATTTCAAAAAAATGCTTATTTTGAAATTTGATACATGATCACTCTTTTGGCTATAACATTTGATAGGAAAATCACATAATTTCGGTATTAGAATCTAGACTTCAAGATCTTTCTAATGATATATATTATATGTCTTTCCGATAAAAAGTTATGTCCAAAAGATTGAACATATATCAAATTTCAGCACAAACAAACTTTAAATGATCGTCAATTCTTGCTCGGCTATCGGAATCAGGCATATAATATATCATTGGAAAAATCTTGAAGTTAGGTTCTAATGCCGCACACATTGTAGTAATGTGATTTTTCTATCAAAAGTTTTGGCCGAAAGAGTGACCATGCATTAAATTTCAGCACCAAACGTTTGGCTAAGTTTATTTTCGAATTTAAAAAATTGTTTTCTTTTTTAAAATTAATATTTTGTATTTAGGTAATAATAATAGTTGATTTTATAATTAAAAATAGATTTAAGGGCATTTTAGTAATTTCATTAAAAAGGTGGTGGTGACACACTGAAAAGGGTGGCGACTTTTAAGGACCCGGTAAAAATAATGGTAACAAAATTAGCATTTTTCCCTTGAACTTTAAAAAATTCCAAAACTGCCACTGGACTTAAAACTTAATTAACAAAAGTAAATCACACTTAATAACACTATTAACACTTTAATCCCGAAGATTTTTCTATATATATTGACGCGTTCATGTACGAATTCAAACACGGTACTATCTCTCTAAAAATTCTTTAAAAACGTTCTTTTGTTTTAAACAAGCTGTTACTTGTAATTGATTAACGATGGTTAACGAAAGCGACTATGAATCGGATCCGGTACGTAAATTTTTCGATTTAAATCGGTGCAAATTTAAAAAAAAAAATTAATCGCACAAAAGTGGGCGACTGAACCATGGTTCAGTCGCCCAATTTTGTGCAATTACTATATTTTTTTTATTTACGTTTTTTTTTTGTTATTATTAATTCTATTATTCTTATGATTATTACTATTATTATTAGAGAAAATTATAATAACCTATTCTATATCCCTCTTTGCAAAAAACTACCTAATCTAAAATTTTTTGCAAAAAACTACCTTATATGATACATTTCTTTGCAAAAGATTACCTTATAACGGTTTTTAGCATTTGACCGTTAAAATTAACCGTTGACTATCACGTGATAGTCACGTGATCTTAAAAAATAAAAAAAATTTAAAAATAATAATAATAAAAAAACAATAATAATAATAATAATAATAATAATAATAATAATAATAATAATAATAATAATAATAATAATAAAAGTAATAAAAATAAAAATCATGATAATAAAAATAATAAAAATAATAAAAAAAATAATAATAATAAAAATAAAATAAAAATAATAAAAATAATAAAAAATAATAAAAATAAAAATAAAAATAAAAATAAAAATAAAAAATAAAAAATAATAATAATAATAAAAATTATTATTATTAATATTATTAATAAAAATTTTATAAAATAATAATAATAATAATAATAATAATAATAATAATAATAATAATCATAATAATAATAATAATAATAATCCAAAAAAAATAAAAATAAAAATAGAAATAAAAATAAAAAAAATTAATAATAATAAAAATAAAAAAAAATTAAAAAAATAATAATAATAATAATAATTTAAAATATTAATAATAATAATAATAATAATAATAATAATAATAATAATAATAATAATAATAATAATAATATTAATAAAAACAATAATAAAAATAGAAATTAAAATAAAAATAAAAATAATAATAAAAATAAAAATAAAAAAAAACTTAAAATAATAATAATAATAATAATAATAATAATAATAATAATAATAATAATAATAATAATAATAATAATAATAAGAATAATAATAATAATAATAATAATAATAATAATAATAATAATAATAATAATAATAATAATAATAATAATAATAACAATAATAATAATAATAATAATAACAATAATAATAATAATAATAATAATAATAATAATTATAATCATAATAATAATAATAATAATAATAATAATAATAATAATAATAATAATAATAATAATAATAATAATAATAATAATAATAATAATAATAATAGTAATAATAATAATTAAAACTAATAATAATAATAATAATAATAATAATAATAATAATAATAATAATAATAATAATAATAATAATAATAATAATAATAATAATAATAATAATAATAATAAAAATAAAAATAAAACTAAAAATAAAAACAATAATAATAATAATAATAATAATAATAATAATAATAATAATATTAATAATAATAATAATAATAATAATAACAATAATAATAATAATAATAATAATAATTTATAAAAAAAAGTTTGAAAAAAAATTAATTTTTTTAATTTTTATATTTTTATTATTATTATTATTTATTTTTTATTATTTTTACTTTTTATTTTTATTATTATTATTATTATTATTATTATTATTAATATTATTATTATTATTATTATTATTATTATTATTATTATTATTATTTTTATTTTTATTATTATTATTATTATTATTATTATTATTATTATTATTATTATTATTATTATTATTATTATTATTATTATTATTATTATTATTATTATTATTATTATTATTATTTATTTTTTAATTTTTTAATTTTTTAAGGTCACGTGACTATCACGTGATAGTCAACGGTTAATTTTAATGGTCAAATACTAAAAACTGTTATAAGATAGTCTTTTGTAAAGAAATGTATTATATAAGGTAGTTTTTTGCAAAAAATATTAGATAAGGTAGTTTTTTTGCAAAGAGTGGTATAGAATAGGTAGTTTATTATAATTTTCTCTTATTATTATTATTATTATTATTATTATTATTATTATTATTATTATTATTATTATTATTATTATTATTATTATTATTAATGTTATTGTTATTATTATTATTATTAATAATATTTTTTTATTCTTTTTTTTATTTAAGTTATTATTTTATTATTATTATTATTATTAATTTTATTATTCTTATTATTATTATTATTATTATTATTATTATTATTATTATTATTATTATTATTATTATTATTATTATTATTATTATTATTATTTTTATTTTTATTATTATTATTATTATTAATTTTTTTTAGTATTACTATTTTTATTATTTTTTGTTATTATTATTTATATTTTCATTATTATTGTAATTCATTTGTATTATTTTGTATTTAACATTTGCAGGAGTTTGAAAACTTCGGAGACAACGTAGATTACTCCGGTATATTTGCTACGGATAGGGAATTTATTAACAATTAGTTTTCAATTTACACGTGCTTCTTATAAAAAAAAGAAGGACGTTCTAGAGTTAGTGTGTATTTAAGATGCCACCGCTATGGTAATATTAGGGGTGATTTACATAATCTAGATAATACCGCCCGACCTGGTTCTAAAAGTAGAAGTTGCGTGTGTAAATTTTTGATTGTAGCAAGTAGTCGTAAACCAGAAGAAAGACCTTGGACGGTAAGGGTGTGTCCTGGTGAAAATGGAAGACATATCCACCCGTTCTTAGTGTACAGAGATGGTCATGTAAGGGCAAATAGGATCAATGCAGATATTCGGGAGCACATACGATAGCTTAGTGCAACCGGAATGCAATCGACCTTTTATTATGAATTCTATTAGAGATAATTTTCCTGGTTTTTATGCTAGTATGAATCAGTTATATAATATTAGGAAATTAATAAGGAGAGAAGAGATGTTGGGTAGGACTCCCCTTCAACACTGTCTTTATATGGCCAAAGAACTTAATTACGTGGTCTGGATAAACCTGGATAGCGAAGGGGAATTGAGCAGACTATTAGTTTTAAATCCTACCTCTATCCAAATGATACGTACGTGGCCGTATGTTGTGCTGATAGATACAACGTACAAAACGAACAAACAAAAGTGACCACTATGTGAAGTGATCGGAATGACGCCAACCAATCACAACTTCTCGGTTGCATTCTGTTTGATGCGAGATGAGGCAGCGGTGTCGTATTCTTGGGTGTTGCAGGGATTGAGAGATATTTTTGGCACAGCTCAGACTCTTAGCGTCATTGTAACCGATCGAGACGAAGGTTTATCTGCAGCTATTCGTGACGTCTTCCCAGGTAAAAAGGTTTTGTTGATTAATTATTGTCGTACTATCTATTGAATATGTCTTAATTACGTTCAATGTTGTGTTTAATGTAGTTGTGCAGTATTTTTTATGCATTTGGCATATTGCAAACGACGTGGAGAACATGTGGACAAGTTGTGTGGTGGGAAAAAAAATCAACAAGGGCAAATATTCAGGAAAGGTAGATGGAACCCCTTGGTTGAAAGTTCTACAATGGGCGAATTTGAAGAGAGATGGCAAGCGATCGTGAATACGTGGTCGGTTAGGAACAAAAAGGTTGTTCGGTATTTGGCTGGAACATGGATTCCACTTAGAGAAAAATTTGTGCGTGCGTGGACAAATGATGTTTTGCACATGGGTAACCAGACTACCAGCAGAGTTGAAAGCTAGCACCTGTCTTTCAAGTATTACCTTGGTAGCGGTAATAGCTCTTTCGATACCCTGTTTAAAAGGGCACACGCACAGATGACAAATCAACAAGCCAGGATCCGACAAGTGCTACAGGAATCCATGAATTTTGTAGCAAGGTCGTTGCGACATAATTTCTTTAGACCTTTATATCGCCACGTATCTATCTATACCTTGGAGCAGGTGCGGCTTAAATATAATTGTATGTTAGAATTGGGTGATTTTGTATTAAACAAATGCGGTTGTTTACTTCAACAAACCCATGGATTGCGTGTGCTTGTTATTTATATATATCTATCGGTAAACATGGTGCTTTGTATGTGGATGACATTCACTCATTCTGGAGTACTTTAAGGTACACAAAGGTAGAAGATGAAACCAGCGAAGGAGTACGATACGCGAACGCTGATGATAAAGAGTACTTTCAATCTCTGGTCAATGAAGTTCTAAAATCTAATCCCGTAGTTGTACGCCAAATGTCTCAGGTACTTGAGTATGAACTACACCCTGATGGAGCCGAAATACCTGAGACTTACGCAAGTCCACCAAGAAAGGGAAGACTAAGCACAAGCAAAACCATGAAAAGAAATAAACGTGCATTTGAATACAACAGATCATCTTCTCGGAGTCGGGGGTCTAGATCTTCCTCCCGGGGGAGATCCAATGGCAGATCCAGTGGTCGAGAAACGCAATCTTCAGTTGGAATTAAGTTTACTTTCAACTTATCCGGTACATGACTTTCCATTCCGTTGTTTACATCACTTTGTTACAGCTTATATTAACCTTATTTTCAATAATTGCAGATGATGCAGGAGGTCGTGATTTTTCAGATTTTCTATGGCCTAATCACATCCCATTCATTATTCCTCCTTACTTGTTTGACTGGATTGATGTGTTAGGTGATGGTAACTGTGGATGCAGAGCTATTGCCGTCACAGAGTTGGGAGGCGAGGAGGCATGGCCTCTTTTAAGACGTGCTATGTGTATGGAAATGCAAATGAACAGAGCGCAATACCTAAGTTTGTATTTGTCCCAGGAATCGTTAAACGATGCTATATTCAGAATAGGGTCACATGGCGATGGACCTGCTCCTTATATTCACTGGATGGATGCACCGATGGCATTGTACTCTGCAGCCACATTTCTTAACATTGGCATTGCTTATTATGGTTCAGCTAACGCTGACCCGATGTACAACTGTTTAGTTCTTCCGTTAAGGAAAGCACCGGGCGTGCAAAGTGTGAATAAAGTTATACATATATGTTGGGTGAATGGAAATCATTTTGTTCAACTTTTAATGAACGATGATTCATCCCCACTCCCGCCCATCTATCAACGTTGGAGAGAAGCAGTTGACAATTTTACCAGACATATTGAAACACATTTCACTATTAGGATTATGCTGTAGAATAATCTACGCGGGCCATGACCACCACCACGTAATAACATCGCTGACGATGATGTAAATTTAGATAGTCCATAGTCTTACGTGTTGTATAAATCATTATTCAATTGTATTATAGAAATTATACACGAGATTCAATTTGTAGATAGTCCATAGTTATACTACTGTATATAGTGGTTGCGTTAGAAAATGTAGATGACATTCATTGTGTATAGTAACGATGTCAATTAATAAAAGCATTGACGTGAACATGAATTAAATGTGATGTAAATAGCGTTGATGATAAATAAATAAAATCATTAATGTAAAATAGTTTAAGTACAGACTATGAAGGGCCATGCCCCTTAAATGCTTGCCATTCGGCAAATAAATCTTTACAATCATTAAGATATAATTCTAAGGCATGTCATTCTTGGGGGTTTATATTCGCGAGAGGAGGTAGTCTCGCCAATGGAGCGAATCGACTGGGCCATTCATTGAGAAACTGAAAAAAACAAAAGGAAAAATGGAGTTAACAACATATAAAACAATATCCAAATAACCCAAAGACATAACATAAAACAAATAAATTTTAAAAACTCACGTATTCAGCTCTACTTTGAGAAAGACCAGGACCGGCAGTCGGCCCTTCATCGGGGGCTACGAAGGGGTGCGAGCATACTCTAAACCAGTCAACGTAACTAGGTTCAGCCTCCGATGGGACAGATGACCGATGAATTGCCTGCTCACAAATGCGGGCACTAAAGGGGAACCTACTCCATGCCTCCAAGAAGGCATCCGAAGAAGCAAATGTCACGGAGTAGGTACCGTGTGCCGGTCGCAAAGCCTTCGCTGGTCTCATAGGAGCGGGGGGAATAGCCTGCACAAACCCGACCTGTCGCACTGTCCGCTCTGGCATGTACACCTTGATGATATCAAAGCAAGTGATACCCCCGATGAAGGTGGTGCGTGGGTGCTCATTGAGTAGAGCAACGCCCTAGGAGCTGAAATGTAAGGAGTCCATTCCACCTGCATACAGACCAAGTTAACCAATAAAAATAATGTAAACTTAAAAACATAGCTTATATTAAAGTGTGATGTGATGTACAATACCTGCGTATTCGTCATGCAGTCTAGTATGCTACGACACTCCCTCAGCCTCTCCACCTCACGACATGGTAGAGCCGACGTTCACGGCAAGTATCGGGTGAGGTCGCATGCCGGTTCTGGTCTTATCCGCCAGCAAGGTAGAGCCGACGATAACCATGTAGTAGGCTGTCGTCTGCGTATCCATGGCCTGGGACCTATGACATAGCTGCATCAGTTCAGAAACGTTCACGCAGCCGCAGGTGAATGCACCTCTACGTCGAATCTCAGACATAGGCTCCCCGAACAAATTGGTGATACCGACCTGCCACTCCGCCTCAGAAGGCTCAGCCGGCAGAGAACCTTCAATAGCAATGCCCAGTATGCGTTGCACGTCGTGCAACATAATCGTCATTTCGCCCCATGGCATGTGGAAGGTGTTCGTATCCGGCTGCCACCTCTCCACGAACGCCGATATCAAAGCACATTCGATGTGCTGGTGCATAATGTACGGTAGTCGGCCGAGGGAAGTGGCAGCTAGAACATCGTACAGCGCATCGGACATATCCCTCAGTCCGATGATGGCCTCCAACGGCCTCTTCCTACTACGGTATTCCAAAAGCGGAGGTGTACGCTCGGAGCCGTCGAAAATAAGTTTAGCTATGTGCCCGCCATAGCTAGGATCAGTCGCGTATCTGTCGGCCCCCCGGGCTGGGCCAATGTGACTAACCAGTTCGTGCTAGCGGACTGTGGGCGCCTGCTCTCCCGTGGCGGTTCGTTTTCGACGAAACTACGTCCTGCCCACTCAGATGTGGCTGAAGAACTAGGGCCGCCACGTGCAAATCTCCGTCGCGCCCCCGGACAATAGTCCAGTTCACTGGGCGAAAGTCAAGAGCTTCGTATTCAACATCATCAGCATCATTATCATCGTCACTAGAAACCCCCCAACTACTCTGAATGCTACTAGCCTGGTCCTCAACAGGGGTTCGCACTAGGTCCAGTGCACTCGACCTTTGGGCAATACTGTGTCTGGCAGCCTCTTCCTGCCTAGCCCTCCTAGCAGAACCCGTTACCCCCCTCTCATGCGGGTCCCCTCTTGAGTAAGGTAGGCCTAAAACTATTACCTCTCAACAAGGTCTAAAAAAACTCGTTCCTTTTCCTTGATTACCAGCCATTTACTTCAATTTTTAATCATTTAAGTAAATATTAATAATAAATGAACATAATCAAACGTTATGTTAAATTAACCACATGAAAAAAATCAATAATTAATTAGCAACAACAAAATATAACTAATCATTATCAACAAATACAATGTTACAACATATTTATTATTACGATTATTAATAATGTTATTATAGTTAATTTTCTAAATTCACAATAATCATAATACTAATAACAATATTAACAAAAAACAAAACATTAATAATAATCATAACAATAATAACACAAACAATAATAATAATCATAACACTAATAACAAAACCAATAATTACAGTTAAAATTAAAGGAAAATTTAATAACATTACCAATAACAACAACAACAACATCACCAACAATAATAATAAAAATAATATTCAAAAGAATATAAAAAATTTATTAATGTTATTAATAAAAATAATAATTATGACAAACATATTTAAAATAATAAATTAATAATCAAAACAAAAAAAAATTTATAACAAAAATAATAACAATCACAACAATAATAACAATAACAATAAAATTAATAATAATAACAGTAAATAATAATAATATAATTAAAAACAATAATAATTATTCTAAAACAAACGAAAAAAAAATTATGAATTGCATAGATATGGGCGATTGGACCCCGGTTCAATCGCCAGGTTCAATCGCGGTTTTTTTGGGAATTGAACCGGGGTCCAATCGCCCAGATCTGTGCGATTTAATTTTTTTAAAAATTAATTAAATTCAAAAAAAGAAAAAAGAAAAAAACATCACCAATAACAATAATAAAAACAGTATTCAAAATTATATAAAAAAGTTAATAATAATAATAATTATTATAACAAACATATTTAAAATAATAAATTAATAATCAAAACAAAAATAAAAATTTTTAAATAAAAATAATAACAATCACCACAATAATAACAATAATAATAATAATAATAATAATAATAATAATAATAATAATAACAGTAATAATAATAATAATAACAATAATAATATAATTAAAAATAATAACAATTATTCAAAAATAAACGGAAAAAAAAATTATTTTGAATCGCCCTGATCTGGGCGATTGGACCCCGGTTCAATCACCAAAAAAACGCGAGTGAACCGGGGTCCGATCGCCCAGATCTGGGCGATTCACTCCAGCTTTTTTTAAAAAAAAAAAAATTTAAGTAATTACATTTAAAAAAATAATTACCTCGATTAATTTTATGCAGATTCAACTTAGTTTTTGCTCTAAAAATTTGCTTTTGTAAGTTTGTTTTAAATGTGGTGAGAAAATTTTTTGTGCGATTGTGGTATATATATAGAAAATTTTAAGTTCAGTGGTAAAAATGTAATTTGTTTGAAAATTCAAAAGCAAATTCGTAATTTTTTCAGAGGGTGGCGATAAAATGAAAATAATGACGATTTTTAGAACTGAGAATTAAAACGTGGGATCATATCAGTGATTCAGTGAATGTCATGATAGAGACACATGGTAGTTTAATTTTGTGGCCCATTTGATTGTAATTAAGTGAAAATTAGATTAGATTAATGTTATGCATGGATGATTACCAGCCAAGTCTATAATCAAATCAGATGAGTGGTTTTACTTTTCACCACGTGGTAAAAAGTATCCAAATGGTTCACAAAGTAAGAGGGAAACAGTGATTGGTTATTGGAAGGCAACTCGTAAGGTGCGTGCTGTCAAATCTGTCTCAAATGTCATTGGTACTAAACGGAATTTGGTATTCCATATCGGTTGTGCACCTAAAGGGGAGAGGACCCACTGGAATCTGGATTATGCATGAGTATTGTATAGTCGGAAACAATCAGGTAAATATTGCTTGGTAGTCAAATGTCTCATTACATTTTATTAGAATATGAGGAAGTATTAATTGAAATAAAGAGAAATTTGCAAAGAAACATCTTTTAAAATCTCTTTTTTGTAAAGAAACACCTTTTATAATTTTTTTTGTAAAAAAACACTTTTTAAGAGACTTTTAAAAAAAATACACCTTAAATCAGTTTTCGGTGACTTTTGTCAGCTTTCCGGCGTTGACTATGCCATTTGTCAACTTTCCGGCGTTGACTTTTGGGCTCAAATGGCATAGTCAACGCCGAAAAGTTGACAAAAGTCACCGGGAACTGATTTAAGGTGTTTTTTCTTAAAAAAAAGTCCCTTAAAGGGTGTTTTTTTACAAAAAAAAATTATAAAAGGTGTTTTTTTACAAAAAAAGGGTTTTAAAAGGCATTTCTTTGCAAATTTCCCTGAAATAAATGATAATTAGCCTATACAAATTTAAAAATAGGATGCGCTAGTGATATGCCGCCTTAAGAAGAAATGACACAGCTTTGGCATGGATGGTTCACATGGGCGAGAGACTGTGATTGTGACGCAATCATCGGATCCTTCAATGTTGATGTCTACAGAATGTTCTGTGAAAAATTCGAGTAGCAGTCATGGTTCTTATTCTGTTGAACAAATTGATACTGCTTCCAAGGACAAAGATGAGATCTTACTACAACCATAGTCTACAAAACATGCATTTGTGAGTCTCATGAATAAACCTGATCATTTTAACAATAATTAATTGATATCTTGTGAATAAATGGCAGAATGTTGCTAATGAATTTGAAGATGAGCTATTTGTAGAGATATTGAAGGATAATATTGTTGAATTCGATGAAATTGGTGTAACAAACACCATCGTGAATGGGAATGAGCTTATAAATATCATGCCTTATTTCTTCAACAATACGCATTATGAGTTTGCTGCTCATCGAGTTTATACGTCTCAAGGTACGGCAAATAGAAGAGTTAGGCTGCGGAAACCAAGGCGAATCAGTCATCATCGTCCTCGAAAGGAGGACTTAAAGGAAGGCTTTGGTGAGAATATGGTATGCAGTTTAAAGTTGAAGCCATTTTCTAAAGATTCTAATAATAATTATCATAAAAGGTGAGGATGGATTAGCCTACCTGAAAATTGTTCTCCTTTTTATTTAGTGTTGATAGCTATGGCTTTGGTCATTTTTACCATGGCATATGGAACTGCTCCGACATCATATACTCTTAGCTGAATTTGTACACCATCTATGAGGTGGTAGACGGAGGAAATGTCACCATAAGTAACAACACTTCCTATATGATTATTGGGGTACGATTGATAGTGTTTTGTTTCTTTAAATATATGTTTTCATTATATTTTCCATGAATTCTACACAGTTCGTATATTTTAAGTACTTCTAGTTTTTTGTAACGACATGGAAGCACGTGGTTGTTGATTCTAAGCGGCTCAACAGAATCGAACTAAATAAAATCAGGGATCAAAACAAATTTCTAAAGATGAAATCGGAAAAAATTAAAGAAAATGTCTTTTGCTAAACAACTTTGGTAGTAAATGTTGTTTTCTATAATGAAAACCAAAAGATTATGGGCATTTGCTCGGGTGCTCAATCAAATCAGTTGATAGGGCAAGAGCAGTAGATCACATCACCTATTATTTTAACTTTTTTGGACTTTACGTAATTCAATAGAATTAAAAGAAAATTAAAAACTTAAATAACTACTAAACATAAAAGAAAATAAAAAGATAATTAAACTAAGAGCATAGAATTAAAAGCTATATTAAGACAATTAGGTTTTCAAGATGACAAAAATGCAAAGGCTAGGTCTTTCCACCAAAATAGCTTTTACTAATTTTAACATGAGGACATAAACATAGGTTATGAAGAAGAATGCATCTTAGTTTAATGTTCTCTTATTGCATAAATACCTATTCTCAAAAAGCTAAAAACATTTCAAAACATGGCGTGCATGTTAAACAATCTAAACCACAACACATACCTATTCTCATGGAGATGATATGATTCTTTAAGCATAGATAATCAAAGAAAATCATCTCTCACTCTTAATCAAATAAAACCACAAAAATAGCACAAAACCATCTTAAACCACCAATCGTATATCTTAGCTAAAGATAAATCTGAGCAATCTAACGATATACGTGGTGATAATCAATAGCTTAAGCCAAAATGAAACACACTACCTTATATCTTAGCTTAAGCCAAAAAGACCCCTATTCTACCGCTGTCATCTTCAAAACACCACTATCAGCCTGGATATTATATTTTCCTAACTGGAACGAGGTCAAGGTGCCTGCAGTGAAGCCTTTTAATGGATCCGATGATCCCGCTGAACATATCACATCTTATCGCGCCCAAATGGCAGTAAGTACAACATGCGAGCCCATGTTATGCAAGTTTTTTCCTACTACCCTTTCGGGATTAGCCCTCAGCTAGTACACGACCCCTACCACTAGGAAGTTGTCTCTCTTGAGTCTCTTTTCGTTAATCACTTTGTTGCTTCTAAGAGACAAAGGAAATCCAACCTCCACTTGATGTCTGTGATCCAAAAGGAAGAAGAATCAGTCACTTCATACACACAGAGATTTCACGAAGAAGTCTTAAGCATACCCTGAGCCACTGACGCTGCCACAGTCCCATCCTTAATAAATGGTGTCAGAACTCCGAAGTTCAAATGGAAACTCTTGGAGCATGACATTTCCACTTATGCCGAAGCTATGGATGTAGTTTAGAGATTCATTCGGGCATCAAAGATTTGTACGCCCTTAGATTCTAAGAAGAAGAAAGACAAGTCAGCAAAATCACAAGAACAAACGCCTAACCGGCGTCATTCGGACTCTTATGGTGGGGAAAGGTTCTGCTCGCCGATGGGACCACCCTAGGATGAAAGCAGAAGGCAGGCACAGGCCTACCCCACGTATGAGGAAAGGGATAGTGAAGAATACTAGTTCAATAGAAGCCAGAAGGATATATTTTACTCGGTGAGGGACTAATTGTCAATCCCCCCTAGGGTGTCCACCTCACAAAACAGAAGGAATATGGATTTATGGTGCGAGTATCACAAAGAGCACAGCCACACTTTGTCTCAATACCGTGAATTGAAGAAAGTGTTGGGCCGATGAAGGTAAGCTGGACAGATACTTAAAGCGTGATAACAGCCGGCCCCGAGGTCGTCGAGATGATAATCGTTAGAGGAACGTGAGGCGCTCGAATGGGAATGAACAACAATCCCAGGCACTTGAAGGAATAATTGACATGATATCTGGGGGATATTCGGAATACTACCCAGCACGCAGTCGATCAAGGATAGTGTTCAAATTCTAAACACTATGACCACGGAAGAAAAACGAACCGTTGATGGACCTAAAATGATATTTGGAGAAGTTAGCCAACCAATTCAACATCCCCATTTTGACCCAATCGTGCTTACAATCAAAGTCGCCTCATGAATGTGAGGAGGGTCTTAGTGGATACTGGTAGTACTGCAACTTGATAACAATGGACTGTTTGAAACAACTCAAATACGGCCCCGAACACTTAGAGAAGCTTGAACGATCCCTGGTCGGATTTGGAGGGTGTAACACCCCTTAAATTCCGACCCCTTATACGAAACCAAAACCGTAAAGGATAGGAGGAAATTCGGGTGCTACATAAAATAAAAGGAAAAAATTAATGAAAATGTTAAATATCAACTTTAAAAAGGTGAGTGGGAATATCGGCAGCATCTCTTCTAAAAATCGAACATGTGTTAAAGCAATTACAACAACAAAAACATTAAACATAATCTAAGGAATCATTGCCTTTAAAATCTCACATGCCTAGCATGGATCGTGGTTCCAGTGTCGACGCTTGCATTTTAAAATGACTTAACTCCTTAAAACCATACAGAGTTATAAACTACGCAGTGGAAATACAAAAATACAAGGGAGGACACAAGGTTTAATAACAAAACATATACAACCAAAGTTTACAAAAGATAACAAGAGCAACAAAATCGAAAGATAGCGGTATGACATAGGTTATGCTTCGCCCTCATCACTCTCCCCCAATGCAATGCAATGCAAAAGAAGATCCAATACCTGCTATGCTTGTCTATGATCCTCCCGCTACTCGACATTAGACCAAAGACCAATGTGTCATGGCAGGACAATCATAGAAGGTCATCAACAATCAAACATAAACACGTACATTATGTTATACAACAACATAGGATGATTTCATTAGACACAAGCACATATAGTAACCGTTTATCATCCACACATCTTCACCTCATTACGTCCTTTCCAACCCGGACCACGTGTTCTTGGGTAGAATGCAGGTCTTCACGCTCCTCTTTTCAAAACATAAACTCTTGCAAAACACGCACAATATCAACTCAACCAAGGCATTAACAGAATACCTAACACATGACCTTATAGAGCTTGTCTATCTTAAGGTAAGTGTGTGATCATAGTCTGTAATATCCTTGAGGTAACTTAACTAAGGCACACTTCTCACTAGCATAAACTATTCTATCAATGAGTAGATATTCAATCAATGAGTAAACGTTCTATCAATGTGTAAGCTATCTGTCAAAGAATGAACCTGCTATCATTAAATAACTTTCGATCAATAAATAAACTTTCTATCAGAGGATCTTTCCTTTACTTCCTGGCATAGTGACGCGGCCAAGGGCTTTATCGGCCATCCGGCGCCTACCTTCGAGAAAAACTAATACACTGGGGTACTAAACCAGTGAAGAGGCCACCATATTGGGGTTTGCAAGGCCCGCATGGTAACACCTCAGTCAAGGGGTGGTATCGGCCATACGACGCGTAATGACAAAAACATACTTATACCCCCCTTACGGTGATCCTGTCGGATCTCACCTAGGGGACTACTAAATCAACCGAAATAGTTTCGACACAATGCATATTATCATAATAAACAATAATGTCTTAAAGAAAATTGTATATAAGGGTTCGTTACTGCGTGTACGTACCTGTAAGCATCACCGCCGGACCAAAAGAGCCCAATAATCAGACAAAACGAGGTTTTACATCCCTCTTATGAATTGGGAACCTATACAAGTTAGGAATAGAACTAATAAGTTCCCTTAACTACTTTGTCATACCAACTAAATGCCTAAGTAACCACTACCACCCATTCAACATGAGTTTTCGATTATTCTAGCACGCACACAACTCATTTAATACAAGTCAAAATCATTAACTCAACACAACATAAGTCTTTTCACCGATTTAAAAGTAAAAGCATATGTGAATCGTTACTTTTCATCAACTAATTTTTGAGTATATCGGTTCGCGTTACCCAAAAATAACTTATCACAACTAAGCCTTACAAATTTAATATAAGACTTATATAACGATAAGGCAAATCTCAGAATTATCGAATTGCGATATCATTTGTTACATTCTTCAAAGCTAGAAAGAATTATATTCAAAACAACACGACAAGTAACTTTAGCAACCATCGACGATAAGTTGACATTGTGCTCTTGGCTTACTAAAATTATGCATTATGACTTTAATAGCAACCAAAATAAGAGTACTTGTAATTCGCAACAATCAAACTACACAATTAGCAACTATTATTCCCAATTTAACAACTACACCACTTCTATATTCACTCTAATCATAACCATTACCAACTAAATCTGTCACAATGATTTAACCAAACTATGTCTTAAAACAACTTGTAAGGTAATCCAATCAATCAACATGCCACCAAAATATAGCATAGAACAAGATTGGGACTTTATGTCCTTTAATAGTAATACCGTAAGTGCACGGCGTAGCGTAGTACGTCGGCAAGTACGGGTCGAATCCACAAGGAGTGGGAATTAAGTTAATAGTTTCTCAATCGATTAGTGTGTTCGAAAACGTATAATATGATGTTTGGAGATAAAATTAAAAACGAGCAATAAAAAAAACAAAGAAACTTAATGAAAACAAATTAATAAAGTAAATAAGGATACAATGAACTAAAAGCAAGGATAAAATGATAAAAAAAAAACAATAAGAGGCATAGACTAGGCTTTCTCACCAAAGTAGTGTTTACTAAACATTAACCTAAGGTCATGGATATTTTATTAAGGAGAAGAACGTATCATAAGTACTAATGTTCTCTCTCGAGCAACAAAAGCTTCTTAACCATACTCAACTACCTATTCTCATGGAGCTAATACATGATTTAAGACATGAAGCACACATTCAACATTTCCAATCAAAGCATCTACCTATTCTCATGGAGATGTCTTAACTTTTAAGCATAGATTATCGTTAAAAATCGACTCTCGCCCTCAATTCAACGACACTACAACATGATAGCAAAATCCATCTTAAACCATAAACAACACAACCAAACCAAAGGTAAAGAAAGCAATTCAAACTACATTCATGGTGATAATGCCTAGCCTAAGCCAAAACAAACTACTCACTCATACTCATAATGAAATTATAGAATGCGGCAAGTCAAGAATCGTGAATGAAAAAATTAAGCTAGAGTATCCTAAAGAGATGGAATCAATATAAGTTGAAAAACTACAAGCATGAATATATGAAACTAAAGCAAACAATAAACAGGATTAAGCGACATGAATTGAAAACAATATAGCAAGGATAGAAGTTACTCTTTTGAGCTTAATCTAAGGATGAACAAAATGAATTGATGATTCAAAGTAATACCTTCCAAAAGCTTCAATAATAGTACATCAATGGTTGAAGAATCCCAAGTTGCAAAACATTACAATAAAGGATAAAGTAAAGATTGTATTTGGAAAATGAAAATACTAGATTGAATTGAAATAGAAATTATGCTAACACTAATTCTTAATTGAAATGAAAGCAAGACTATGAAGAATACATAAATTACTCAAGATGAAAGGTTGAAAACTGAGATGCAAGCTCCTTCTTCCTCTTCTCTATTTATAGGCTTCAAAAACAAGTGGGGGTGGTGGTTTCATGATTGCTCCACCACCCCTAGGTTATAGGAAGGGGGGTGCCACCCCTAGTGGATAGGGTAGGGTGGCTGGCAATCTTGGCAGCAGCAATTAGAAGCAACAAATATAATTGGACCTCGAATGATGCTTTAAAAAGATCGCACATGTTGCTGCCGCCCATTTCGCTCGACCCGAGCGAATCCCGCTCGAGCAGTCGAGCCACCTTCAGGTTTAACATCAGAGACTTCAAGAATGGGACAGAATGTAAAAATCAACTCCGCTCGACTCGAGCCATTGTGCTCGACCAGTCGAGCAGATGTACTATGCTCCTGAATTAAATCCTGCTGATGATCAGAAGCTTCTGGAAATGTGAATGCACTTCGCTCGATCCGAGCCATCTTGCTCGACTGGTCAAGCGGATCTATTTTGGCTTGTTCTTGTGGCTTAGCTCATGATGTTTCGCTTCTTTGAATCCTCGGTGTCTAGGTGAGCAATGTATGCAACTAGAGGGGCTAGTTTGTGCTCGGTGTATATGATTAGATCCTGAAATGAAATAAAATACCAAAGCAACAAAACAAGCGTAAAATCCAATAAACCAATGCAATAATATGTAGTTTACTCACACTAAACAAGCCACTTATAGGGGTAAAAATAAAGATAAAATGTAGCTAACAGAACACACATCATTAGTAATTTCATTTCTAAATCCAAACCCTGGTCATTTAATGTTCAAAGATAATACTTTTAACCATTATCCATAGAAGAATCAATAAACTAATACACCACCATAATGTACATGAAAGCCCACACTATTACTAATTTCAAAGATAAAACCTTTAATTGTTACTCATAGTAAAATTCAAAGAAACTAACACACAATCAACACAACCCATAATTTAAAATCACACTTCAAACCCTAAGTCATAAGCATGTTCAATTCATCAACGAAATTCTTACCTACAAAAAGATTCAATGAAATTAACACAACCAACATCAAACTCGATACACTTAATAAAACTCCAATTAAAAGCTAGAAAATAAATTAGAGAAAATAAGAGACGGCTCACAAAGGGGAACTAGAAACGGGTGAGGGTATGTGTTGTTGTTGAGGTGGTGTGGAGCACAAAGGTGTTGGAGGAAGCTGCGTGGGCTGCCTGTTGTTTGGGGCACACAAAGCAGTAGTTGGTGCTACCAGGTGATGGAGCAAGGTCGGTTGCTGCTTGTGGAGGAGGAGAAGAGGCGCAACTGTGCTGGTGGCTGCTCGTGGGATGGCTGCCGGCTGCTCTAAATCGTGAGGGAGAGGGATGTAAGAGACAAGAGAAGACAGGGAAGTGAGGCGTGTGAATTGAGTGAGGGAGGGAGTAATACCCACTTAAAACCCTAACTCATCCTATTTATTTTATTTATACACTTATTTATTTAATTGTTTACCTAGATTCAACTTCTTGCGAGGCCCAACTAAGAAATTCACCTTCGTGTGCTCACACATTTTAATAAAATAACTATTTTGATTCGAACCTTTTTATTTAGAAATCGTAATTGTATTTTTAATATAAACATATGTTAATATTTAAATTCGTATATGAAAGAAATTTATTAAAACTACTTCTAAATTAATTTAACATAATTATAAAATTCCCAAAAGTTATTCAAATATTAATTAATGACGTCAGATTATCTCGAGGTGTTACAGACTACCCCCCTTAAAAGTTGTTATAACTATTTTAAAGCTCAAGGATTGACTCAAGGATCGTAACTTTATTGACACTATTAACAAAAGGACTTAATCTATCAGAATATTCATACATATCTCATTTCGAGTATTTATAATCACCTAAATTGGCTCAAACAACTAATCAATAAAAGCATGTAAATATCACACCAATAGATTCAAACAATCAATCAAAAGCATGTAAGTTTGTAATAGGTTGTTATCATAGAGGCAAAAATGCGTGAAAACGCAGGAGAAAATGCGTGCAAACGCGCGAAATTCTATTGCATTCTACCCTTCTTAAACCTTAGTTACGACCCCGTAACTCACTAACCTCGAAACATAGGCAGGGATAGTGTGGTTATACCATGGAACTCTAATTATTCAATATCTCTGATCTCAGTACTACACACCTTAGTATCTAGGTCTCAATATGTTCTCTTAGTAAGACAACTCTCCTCAATGTTTACAAAAGTAACGGATCTAGCACATGTGGCTTATAAAAAGTGTATCACTTGAGCTCGTAACAACACGAAATGTCCTGTTATCTAATATAATTCTTCAAACAACTTTTCCACTTCTACGTGACCGCCTAAGGTCATACTTTGTGATAATCTTGTGATGTATGAAAGGTTTAACTATTATAATTTAAACCATAAATAGGGTTAAAATATCAAAACAACAAACTTCTAAAAGTAAAGTGCGCGAAGTTGGTCAACACTTAACTCATATTACAATTAGACACCCTAGACCTAAGGATACATGAATCTTAAAAAACTGGTTGGCTATCGACTCCCAAATCAATTCACCGCTAACTTTACTTAGCATAACATAATCCTAACCTTTTACTTAACATGAAATGCTCTTTTCATTAATCACATATGATCAAATCATTTAATAACATATTAAATCATACATCATGACTTGATTAGTAGATTAACAATTCAAATTAATAACTCATAACATAATACATGTTTCAAGTATATAATCTAATTATATATATACCACATTTTAGCAAGTTACTGTAGTTAATAATTATACGTTCACAACCATGATACTAATATACATATCATAATTGTTCAATAATAACATCCATTATCCATCATAATATCAAATTCTAATTACGATAATATGAGGATGATTTAGAATCATGAAGGGCAATGTCAAAGGTCACCAACACTTTTCATCTATTCACTTACCATACGACTAGATATGTTGAAAGTAAAGAATTTACATCAATTAAGATCACGAACTCATATATGACTAAAGTAATGCATCATGTACATATATAACGACGGTACTAATAGTTCTAATAGGGTAAGAATAACAGAGATGATCAACAAAGATGACATTTTATGTATACATAAAAAAATGCAAGATGAAAAATAGCTGTTATTCGGCAATACCGGGAGGTATTCGCATACACTGTTGAAGAAATGCCCGAAATCGCGGCGGAGGTAGCTTCACATCATCTGGACATCAAACCCGGCTACAAGCCGGTTAAGCAGAAGCTAAGACACCGAGGTGTTGAGAGGGCACGGGCTGCCAAAGAAGAAGTAGATCGGCTGCTAAAAGCCGGATTCATAAGAGAGTGCAAGTACTCGGACTGGCTGGCTAATGTGGTCCTTGTAAAGAAGCTATCCAAGAAGTGGAGGATGTGTGTAGACTTCACTGATCTGAACAAAGCTTGCCCAAAGGATGACTACCCGCTGCCGGAAGTGGGAGATCTCATGCTTAGAAAATTCGAAGCAACAGGTAAGATCGTGGAAAAAGGAAAACTTAAAAGAACATGGGACAGACCTTTCAAGGTCACCCGAGTAATCAAACTGAAAACGTATCAGCTGGAAGACAACAGAAAAGTCTAACCTAGATCATGGAATTCGAACCACCTGAAGAAGTTCTATATTTAATGCAGTCATTGTCGAACCCCAAAACAAAGGGGGACATCCCAAGACGATAAGTCAATATATGGGGGCTTAGTCTATTTCAATGTTTGAAATGTACTTTGTTTTCGTGTTTGGACATTTGAAGTCGAACACCTAATAGGAGTAAGATAAATTTTGTATTCGGCTCCTCCGAGTAATACTCTAAGGACCAGTTAAGTCGGACTCCCTAAATTTTTTCGAATTACTAGTTTGGCATTGCAATTTTCAAAATCATAAGTTATATCGGCATGTATGAAAAAAGTACGAAGTATGAAAGAAGCAAAATACATCGACAAAATATAAGCATAGAATGAAGTCAAGACATGCATTAAAAAGATTCAAGTTTTAACAAATACAGGCCGAAGCCTGGAAGCAATAGTGAAATGGGTACAAGAGGACCGAAGTCCACAGATCAACAAAAGGAAAAACATCATCATCGTCAGCACCTCCATCACTCCTCCTCGGCGAACAACCTTTCCACGATGAAGAGGGTGTCTGTTCTTTCATCCCCAAGAGCCTACGCCTGACCGCCCCCAGATGTAGCCGGCGAAGCCGGGGTAGTTGAAGAAGGGAACAGGGGGGCGGTCGCCAGGGGAGACGATTGGGGAGTCGGTTGCCTAGAAGGAATAGAAATATCATATTTGGAAAAGTCGATATACCTAAACCTTGCCTCGACTTCCTCAGGCAGCACCTTCTCCCAGCCGCCTTATCGGCCTCGTTTTCCTTGTCAGGCCTATTGTCTTCGATCTCTTTAAGCTCTTCCGTGGCCTGACGATTCGCCCTGTCGTACTCAGCGTCGGCTGTGCCGAAGAAGGACTCCTAATCTTGGGTCGCCTGCAGCTTCTCATGGGCATATTCAAACATAAGTTCTTTACCGCACATGCCTTGGCTGACAGTGTCGGCCCTCAGACGAGTGGTGAAGTGCTTGCCCTCATCGGCCCCCATCCACTCCTTAGCAATCCTCTTCTTCAGAGACAGCTGCTTCTCCCGGACTAGTAGCGCCTCTTTCAGAAAGCGGCACCTTTTTCGCATGCCTTCTAAGGAGTGATGGAGATTCTTGTTTTCTTGGGTCAGGTTCATAACTTGGTCATTTTTAGTGATCAAATTGGCGTTAAGCTCGTTCTCTTCTTGGCCACTTTGAGGTCGTCTTCCATCGTCTCTGACCAGAGCGCCGTGGTAATTTCTTATTGCATACGAATGTTTACCTAACAAAAGAAAAGAAAAGTGAGAATTGCAACAATGACCGGATAGCACAATTTAGTTGGCTAAAAATTTACCTTGGCTTGGAGGGCAAGCAGCTCGTTCACCCTCGTCTTTGCAGGGACCGATCCCAGTTGGGTCAGGTCGTTGTCTCCGACAAGTTGACCCATAGCCCTTCACTAGCGTACCCCCCAACTCCTTCGGAGAGAGATCAGAGAACGCCTGGTGTAACACCCCTGAATTTCCGACCCCTTGTACAAAACCAAAACCATAAAGGACGGGAAGAAATTCGGGTGTTATATTAAAATAAAATAAATAAAATCATAATAAACTTTTAAAATGTCAGTGGAAAAATTGTGCGCTATTGTAGAAAAACAAAAGTATTTAGAATCTAAGAAAGTAAAGGCATCAACAACCTATCAAAACAATGTCACGGCAGAATGATTCATCGCCAACTTCTCATGTCAAGCATGGATCCTAGTTCCAATGTAAACGCTTGAGTTTCAAATGACAAAACTTTTAAACTAAAACATACAAAGTTATAAACTACGTAGCAGAAAGACAATATACAAAGGAGTACACAAGGCCTCATAACAAAACGTATACAACCAAAGTTTACAAAAGACAAACAAGACCTAGAAAATCGAAAGATAACGGTATGACACGGGTTATGCTTCGCCCTCATCACTCTCTCACAATGCAATGCAATGCAAAAGAAGCTCCAATACCTGCCATGCCTGTCTATGATCCTCTTGCTGCTCGACATCAGACCAAAGGCCAATGTGCCATAGTAGGACAATTAAAGAAAGTCATCAAACAATTAAACATAAACACAAACACGTACACGTCAATAACTAGCATCAAATATAATAAGGCGAATTACTAGGTGACATTATGTTATACAACAACGTATGATGATTTCCTAAGAAGCACAGATAGTACCCGTTTATTTTCCACCTATACTTCTTAATCTCATTACTTCCTTTGCAACCCAAACCATGTGTTCTTGGGTAGATTACATGTCTTCACACTCCTTTTCTCAAAACATAAACTCTTGTAAAACACACGTAGTATCAACTCAACCAAGGCATTTACAGAATATCTAACACATGACCTTATAGAGCTTGTCTACCTTAAGGTAAGTGTGATGATAGTCTATCTTTGGGAATTGGTAATACCCTTGAGGCAACTTAACTTAGACACACTTCTCACTAGCATAAACTATTCTATCAACGAGTAAATTTTTTATCAATGAGTAAGCATTCTATCAATGTGTAAGCTTTCTATCAATGAATGAATCTTCTATCATTAAATAATTTTCGATCAATGAATAAACTTTCTATCACTGAATAACTTTCTATCAGTGGATCTTTTCTCTACTTCATGGCATAGTGACATGCCCAAAGGGCGTTATAGGTCATCCAGTGCCCATAGAAAAGTATGAGCTCATACCACTTCCAGCTGATCCTCTCGGGTCCTACCTTGGGGAAAAACTAAGACACTGGGGTATTAAACTAGTGAAGACGCCACCATATTGGGGTTTGGAAAGCCTGCATGGTAACACCTCAGTCAACGGGCAGTATCGGCCATCCAGTGCCCAATGAGATAGTATGCTCATACACCCCTTACGGTGATCCCGTCGAATCTCACCTAAGGGACTACTAAATCAACCGGACATAATCCAGTTGAGTCACGCCAACTAATCATAATTCTAATACGATGCATAAAATCATGAAATATTGATAATACTTTGAAACGATGAATATGATAATTAATTACTGCGTGTATGTACCTGTAAGCGTCACTGCACGACCAAAAGTTACAAAATTCACCCAACAAAGGTTCTACTTTCCTCTTATGAACTGGAAACCTATACAAGTTAGGAATAAAACTAATAAATCTCCTTAACTATTTTGTCATACCATCAAAATACCAAAGTAACCACTATCACCTATTCAACATGAGTTTTTCGATTACTCTAGCACGTACACAACTTATTCAATACAAGTTAAAATCATCAACTCAACACACCATAAGTCTTTTCATCAATTTAAAAGTAAAATTATATGTGAATCGTTCCTTTTCATCAACTAATTTTGAGTATATTGGTTCGCGTTACTAAAATATAACTAATCACAACTAAGTCTTACAACTTTTAATATAACACTAATATAACGATAAGGCAAATCTTAGAGTTATCGAAACGCGATATCATTTGTTACATTCTCTAACCTAGAGAGCACTATAATCAAAACAACATGACGAGTAACTTTGGCAACCCTCGACGATAAGTTGTCATTATTCTCTTGGCTTTACTAAAATTATGCATGTATAACACTTCAATGACGACCTACTAAGACTACTTGCAATTCACAACAATCAAGTCACAACAATTAGCAGCTATTACTCCCAATTAACAACTTAAACAATATCTATAGTCAACTACAATCAAAATCATTACTAATTATCACCACCATAATCAACCATGTCTTAAAACAACTTATAAGGTTATACACACACACACACACATACACACATATATAGAGAGAAAGGGACCCAATCCTCCACTTCCTAATCCGATTTTCTAACCCAGATCTTGTCACCCATCAAGACCTTCAAGAATTTGCAACCCTTCTCACTGCTCAGGTTCAAGAGCACATCACTCAAGCCTTTAAGTCAATTACAACAAGATCTTCACCTAATGTTGAAAAAGAACAAGTCCAACCTTCTCCAAGGAGGTAACCAACACCCATCCACAAACCTACACCCCTGAATTATTATGAAAAAGATGTGGCAGAAAGTCAGGAGTTCACTCAAAATCGTGATGTTAATTACACGTATCCTCATAACACTAGAAAAGAACATTCTCATCAGCCCACCAGGGGCAGTCATCACCGTAACATCTCAGCACAACCATTATATCATCCCAACCCTAGCCGGGAAAGGGAGAGACAAGACCTAACCCTACCGGGAAAAGGAAGAACGTCGCCAAGATCCTAACCGGACAAAGACACATTTTGTCATGGATACTAGAGAGATCATTACAAGTTGGAAGCTCCATGTCTGAGGGATAGATGCTCGTGCCCTTATCAACTCTAAGGGAAAAGAAAGAGAGCAAACTTATCAACAACCCCCATCCCAACGAGAGGAAGTATCCCATCAAAGCCCACTAAAGGTTGATAAAGATAAGTTTGAAGAAGGCGGACCAGAACACGCTTCATTTGTCTTCAAGACCCTCCTGTCTGCTCGAATTTTAGCTACTCCTAACCGGAGTAAGGTTAAGATCCCTAACATAGTGACCTTCAATGGAACCCAAGATCCTCAAGAACACATAGAATTATATTGGGCTCACATGGCACTCAATACTACATGTGAGGCTCTTCTTTGTAAGTTTTTTCCTACCCCTTGACTATGTTGGCTTTGTCTTGGTATCCTTCACTTCCTTGGGGGATTTTTGACAGCTTCTCTGAGCTCGAGAAGATATTCTTAGATCATTTTATTGTCTCTAAAAGACAAAAGAAGTCAAGTATTCACCTCATGTCAGTCATCCAACAAGAAGGAGAGTTAGTCTTCAGTTTCATCAAGTGATTCCACGATGAAGTCTTGACCATTACGGACATAAGTTATAGTATAATCTGATCATATATCATTAACTAAAGAGCATGTTTATTTAAGTAAAATGTTAGAAACATGTTATGATAACTAAAGTTATTAATTTGAGTATGTGAAACTGAGAGCATGTAATGATATATCATCATTTATGTATAACAATGTTGGTTATTACCAAAATCTACTTAATTAAGTAATTGAAGTATTACATGTTGCATGTTGTATGAATTGTAACGTGGTAGCATGAGTGTGAGTTTTGGTTTAATCTTGTATTGAGTCATTGATTATAATCAAGAAGTTTTGTAAAAGCTTAAAGTATGTTTTTAAGTTAAGAGATTATGTACTCGATAACGTGAAAAATTAGTTATTGATGTGTAACACATACAAGAGCACGAAAGTGTCAAGTATAGTTGGGTTAACATTTAACCAACCCTTAGTATGTTAAGTAAAAGATCTTCAGTTAGATTTTGAAAATGTCTTGCAAGTGTAAGTGTCATGTATAGTAAATTTGGACTGGCATGTGTCTTATTCCTTGGATTAAGTGCAAAGACTTAGAGAATTATATATTTATCGTAGTATGAATCATTTTGGGAATATTGGTCAACTTTGATGATCCAAATATGGTATTAATGGGTTGTTAAGATGTAGTTGAAGAATTCTATAGATGGGATAGTTATGAATGTGGTGATTGAATCACTATGAATACTCTATATTATTCTCGTTCAAAAGTTGATCGTAGAATGTCTTCCTAAATGTATAACTTAACTAATGATTCAGTTGCATAACTAGAGTTCTCAACTACATATATAAAACTCATTAACATTTTAAAGTAAATATTGATTTTTTTTTCTGATATAAACTTGTCAAGTTAATATAAATAATTCAAAAGTAAATTGAGTTATTAAAATATTAAAGTGAGGTTTTTTATCTTTTTAAATTGGAGTCTTAGTAGTATACATTTATATCCTAAAACTTTTTTATGTGGAAATGTCTAGAAATTAACTTATAATCATGTTATCATTTGCTAGTAAAAGTTTATAATGTTTGTCCATCTACTAGTTAACTATTGTTGTTAAATTCTAATTTGGAATGACTGTACTACTCTTACTCCATCAACTTCATCCATGCCTTTGTAATACATTTGAATAGTTCTCTTGACACTTGTTCGGAAGTAAATTTGTTCTTTTTTTTGTTATTATAATTGGACTCAACTTTCTTTAGAAGTCCTAATAATACTACGCTCTTTCATGTAGTAACCATGCTATCCTACGTTGTGCAATCATCCAAATTCAACATACTGCATTGTAGTGATACAAACGTATCAACTTTTATGGATAACCCTAGTGAACTCCCTTATTCAATCATATTTAATTTAATTGTTGTAGTATGACCTTTGAAGTGAGTAACGCTCGATGAAGGAATATTGAGAATTATTAGTAAAAGCAAGTCAAGTCCGAAATTTATAAGACCTTATGAGGTCATAGAGAAGATTCAGATTGTCCTATTTTTGAGGCTAGATGAGTTATGAGGTCGTAACTAAGTTTTAAGGGGGGTAGAATGCGATAGAATTTCGCGCGTTTTCACGCGTTTTCTACTCTATGATATCAACCTATTACAAATTTACATGCTTTTGATTGAATGTGTTGAGTCAATTGTGTGACATTTACATGTTTTTGATGGGGTGTTCAGTTAATTTAGGTGATTATAAACACTCGAAATGAAAAATCAATGAGTCTTTTGATAGATTGAGTATTCTTTTGTTAATAGTGCCAATAAAGTCAAGATCCTTGAGTCAATTATTGAGCTTAAAATGGTTATAACACCTTTTTGAGTTATGAGAAATACAAATTCTCATGATTATTACCTTGGTTACTCCAGTTTCGAGGACGAAACTTCTTTTAAGAGGGTAGTCTGTAACAACACGAGATTTTTATGACGTCATTATTTAATATTTTAAGAACTTTTGGAAATTTTATAATTATATTAAATTATTTTTAAATTAGTTTTAATAAATTTCTTTCATATTCGAATTTTTTATGTTAGCATATATTTATATTAAAAATATAGTTACGACTTCTAAAATAAAGAGGTTCGAATCAAAATTATTGTTTTATTAAAATGTGTGAACATTTTCTTAGTTGAGCCTCGCAAGAAGATGAATCTAGGAAAATAAATAAATAGATAAGTAAATGAATAAAATATATAGGATGGGTTAGGGTTTAAGTGAGTATTACTCCTTGTTCCATTCAAAAACATCACGCCTCCTCCTCTTCTCCTCTCTATTCTCTCTTCTCTCCCCTCTCCCTCACTGTTGAGCCACGAAACCACAACAACCGGTCTCCCACAACACCACCGGTCTTCCCTCTCTCCTCCCTGTGACATAGCTGCTTCTTTCCCCTCCAAACGGCCACGGCAGCAGTAGCCTAGGGTGCTGCATTTGCTGCGCGTACTGCCAGCCACGGTGGCCAGTTTTGGGGTCCTCTCTCCAACCGGTTTGGTCCCGAGCCACCACTACCACAACCTTAAGTTACCTCTTTCCCCTTTTTGCGAGTTTTAACTTTGTAAGCCATCTCCTCTTCTTCCATTTGATTCTTCTTGTTTTCAATTAAAAGTTTTATAAAGTTTATGAGTGTGATGTTTATTTTTTGTGTTATTTTCATTGAATCTTTTGTGGGTAAGAGTTTGATTGATGAATTGAACATATTTATGATTTAGGGTTTAACGTGTGATCAGAAATTATGGGTTGTGTGTTGATTGTGTATTAGTTTGGTTTAATCTTATCATGGGTAATAGAAATAGTGTTATCTTTGAACATGAAATAATTAGAGTTTGATTTAGAAATGAGATTACTAGTATTGTGTGTGTGTTGTATGCTACTTTGGTGGTGTGGTGATTAATTGAATAACCTTATAAGTTGTTTTAAGACTTGGTTGATTATGGTTGTGATAATTAGTAATGATTTTGATTGTAGTTGACTATAGTTATGGTTTAGGTTGTTAATTGGGAGTAATAGTTGCTAATTGTTGTGACTTGATTGTTGTGAATTGCAAGTAGTCTTAGTAGGTCGTCATTGAAGTGTTATACATGCATAATTTTAGTAAAGCCAAGAGCATAATGACAACTTATCGTCGAGGATTGCCAAAGTTACTCGTCATGTTGTTTTGATTATAGTGCTCTCTAGGTTAGAGAATGTAACAAATGATATCGCGATTCGATAACTCTAAGATTTGCCTTATCTTTATATTAGTGTTATATTAAAAGTTGTAAGACTTAGTTGTAATTAGTTATATTTTAGTAACGCGAACCAATATACTCAAAATTAGTTGATGAAAAGGAACGATTCACATATAATTTTACTTTTAAATTGATGAAAAGACTTATGGTGTGTTGAGTTGATGATTTTAACTTGTATTGAATAAGTTGTGTACGTGCTAGAGTAATCGAAAAACTCATGTTGAATAGGTGATAGTGGTTACTTTGGTATTTTGTTGGTATGACAAAGTAGTTAAGGAGATTTATTAGTTTTATTCCTAACTTGTATAGGTTTCCAGTTCATAAGAGGAAAGTATAACCTCAGTTGGGTGAATTTTGTAACTTTTGGTCATGTAGTGACACTTATAGGTACGTACACGTAGTAATTAACCCTTATATACAATTTTCCTTTAAGAGATCATTGTTTATTGTTTATTTTGATAATATTCATTGTATACTATGAGGTACTAATGAATACACTTTATATGAAGAGCTATCAACTATGAAATCCTTGCGTTTAGAATAGTTTAGAGAATAAGAGTGTTAGTAAAAGGCGGGGACCACCCCTTTATTTATTTAAGAATTCGATTATGCCTTACTTGGAGTTAGAATGACTCCTTTATAGGTGAATTTCATATTTTGTTTGAGTGGCTCAGTGGGTTTCGGCGTTCTGTGATCCCAGAGCGCTCATTAATAGTCGAAAGTGGGAGTTATTCCCATTTGATAAAGTATTAGATTATAATTAGCTGGCGTGACTCAACTGGATTATGTCCGGTTGATTTAATAGTCCCTTAGGTGAGATTCGACGGGATCACCGTATGGGGGGTATGAGCATACTTTTGTCATTAGGCGCGGGGTAGCCGATATTGCCCCTTGACCAAGGTGTTACCATGCGAGCCTTGCGAAACCCAATATGGTGGCCTCTTCACTGGATTAGTACCCCAATGTGTTAGCTTTTTCTGAAGGTAGGACCCGAGAGGGTCAACTGGAGGGGGTATGAGCTCATACTTTGCTATGGGCGCCGGGTGGCCGATAACGCCCTTGGCCGTGATACTATGCCATTAAGTAGAGAAAAGATCCACTGATAGAAAGTTATTCAATGATAGAAAGTTTATTCATTGACCGAACGTTATTTAATGATAGAATGTTCATTCATTGATAGAAAGCTTACACATTGATAGAATGTTTACTCATTGTTAGGATATTTATTCAATGATAGAGTAGTTTATGCTATGAGAAGTGCGCCTAAGTTAAGTTACCTCAAGGGAATTACCAGTCCCTAAGATAGACTATGATCATACTTACTTTAAGATAGACAAGCCCTATAAGGTCATGTGTTAGGTAGTCTTTTAATGCCTTGGTTGAGTTGATACTACGCGTGTTTTACAAGAGTTTATGTTTTGAGAAGAAGAGTGTGAAGACCTGTATTCTACCCAAGAACACATGGTTCGGGTTGGAAAGGACGTAATGAGATTAAGAAGTATAGGTGGACAATAAACGGTTACTATCTGTGCTTGTGTCTTATGAAATCATCTTACGTTGTTGTAAAACATAATGTTACCTCATAGTTAGCCTTATTATATTTTCTGCTAGTTACTGACGTGTACGTGTTTGTGTTTATTTTTGATTGCTTGATGACTTTCTATGATTCTCCTATTATGACACATTGGCCTTTGGTCTGATGTCGAGCAGCAGGAGGATCATAAACAAGCGTGGCAGGCATAGGTTGACCATAACTAGGGGCATCATATCTTCTTAAGAAATTAAACATGTTAGAAATCGTGAGAATATCAAAATGAAACTCTATGTAATGGAAGATTTAGATAATCGTGAATGAATAAATGAATGAAAGTTAAGAAAAACTTTGTATGATTTTCAATTTCAACAAACTCACTTTTCAATTATTTTAGGACTATTTGTCAGCCCATGGCACGAAGATCCTTATAGTCAATGTCAAGAACTAATTTGGGTGGCAAGTTAGGGCTAAATTAGTTTATTCGTCATTTCAGGATTCTTTGTCAACCCTTGACACAAAGATCCTTATAGTTATGGTCTAGAACTAATTTCGGTGGTAAGCTAGCCCGAAGTTAGCCAATTTGTTTCAAGACTCTTTGTCAGCCCTTGGCACAAAGATCCTTATAATCATGGTCTAGAACTAATTTGGGTGGAAAACTAGCCCTAAGTTAGCCAATTTGTTTCAGGACTCTTTGTCAGCCCTTGGCACGAAGATTCTTATAGTCATTGTTTGGACCTAATTTGGGTGGCAAGTTAACTCCAAATTAAACCTTTTTGTTTCAGGACCCTTGGCACGAAGATCCTTATATTCATTGTCTATACCTAATTTGGGTGGCAAGTTAGCCCCAAATTAGCCTATTCGTTTCAAGACTCTTTGTCAATCTTTGGCAAGAAGATCCTTATAGTCATTGCCTGGAACTAATTTGGGTGGCACGTTAGCCCTAAATTAGCCTATTCGTTATAGGACTCTTTGTCAGCTTTTGGTATGAAAATCCTTATAGTCATTTTCTTAAAATTGGGTGGCAAGTCATCTCACATCTTAACCAGATCAATCAACTTAGCTCAAATGTCGGTCATGTTATTCAAAGATCTCCACTTAGATAATGCTGCTTCTGGTAACAATCACCAATCCTAACTGGATTATCCAAGCTTGGTTCAAATGTCACTTATCTTATTCAAATATTACTTGCCTCCTTACCTTGAATATCAATGTCTTATCTTCGGGCTGCACTTGACTCAACAAGTAATTCCATCAAGGCTTCATGTTGTTGCTATGCTCATTGTATACTCTCAGAGATCTAAAGACCTTGAGGCTCTAATGATAAGATTGTCCCTTGTAGGAATATTTTAAACCTTATAGAAGGTAGAATGCCCTAAATCATCCCAATGAAGTCAAAATCAAGTACTTTGGGGCTTATTAGCCCAAGGTGACCCTTTAAGAGCAAACCTAGACACCTTTAATCCACATGTACCTTCCGATTGACCTTTTGAGTGATCTCCCATGAACTCTCTACCATCAGCATAGTGTGTATATGTATCTCTTTCATCTTTCACTATCATATTATGCATAATTATACAAGAAGTAATTATATCAAATAGTCGTTCTTCATCCCAAGCAAGTGAGGGCATTCTAATTATTGCAAATCGAGCTTGCAACACCCCAAATGCTCGCTCCACATCCTTTCTTGCTGCATCTTGAAGTTGGGCAAATAACCTTGCTTTTGGTATTTGTGGTTCAGTAATAAACTGAATAAAAGTAGCCCATTTAGGATAAATGCCATCCGTGAGATAGTAAATCATGCCGTATTGATTTTCATTTACCGTAAAATTAACAGGTGGTGCCCTTCCTTCAAAAAAATCAACTAAAAGAGGTGATCGATATAGCATGTTGAGATCATTATATGAACTTGGCATCCCAAAAAAAGCATGTCATATCCATAAGTCATGATCAGCGACAGCTTCAAGAATTAATGTTGCAACACCAGCTCGGCCTTAATATTTCCCTTTCCATGCTGCTGGGCAATTCTTCCACTCCCAATGCATGCAATCAACACTACCAATCATTCCAGAGAATCCTCGTTCTTCACTAAAGGCTAATAATCTCGTCAAATCTTGTGGTGTTGGTTTTCTCAAATAATGTTGCCCAAATTGGTTGATTATTCCCTTTGTAAAATGAGTGAGTGCTTTTCGTACTGTGCTTTCGCTAATACGGAGGTACTCATCAACTTGATCAGCAGCCACCCCGTATGCTAGCATACGAAGAGCTGCAGTACACTTTTGTAAAGCACTTAGACCTTTTTTACCAGTTGCATCAACTTTGGTAGTAAGAAGAATTTGGAGTAAGAAGAATTTGGAGTATTTTGAGAAAATAGAGGATTGAATGGAGGATTTTGATATTGAATTTGAGCACTTTGATAAGAATTTTTTCTTGGTTTTTTTTTACTTGGATTTCTTCCATAATTTAGGTTATTTGAATCCATATTTTTTTTTTGGATTATTGAAATGATTATTTTTGTATTTTTTAACAAAAAACAGTAGGAAAATAAGAAGATAATATGTAAATATAAAATTTTGTCAAAAAATATCAATATGGGTCTCATTTTATAGATTTCGAAAAAAATTATGACCGTTGGTATAATTGTTTTTAAAGCATATGACCCACCCAATATTCCTCCAGTCACCCATTTAAGTCACCCAACCCAGCCAATATTAAGTCACCCATTTAAGATAATTTTCCCCTAGTGGGATCATATGACCCACAATTGGATCATCATTATTGATGCTCTTACAAGCCTGCCTCTCTATGTGGTACATCTTTATTTTTACTTTCCTTCCTTCTTACCAAGTTAAAGAAAGAAGAGGGACATATGTGCCATAACTCATGAAGGGAAAGTAGAAGATCATGTCAGATTCAAAATTAGGGTAGAGCTAAGGGTATGCTCGGCCTACTAGGACATTCCCAAAAATCACTTATTTCAAGAAGGGTACATGAAAGGCAGAAAAAGCATCTGAAAAATGGTTTTAGAAAGCCCAAAAAAAGGAAGGGGCATATGTGTCAATTGTCATAAAAAGAAAGGGCGGCAAGTCACTCAAGTGTATCACGAAGAGTAAGATAGTGGGGCTTGAAATTTCGAAATCAAAGAAAATGAGTGTCTATGCTGGTCCTTTTGTTGTCTTCCAATCTTTTTTTTTTATTTTTGTTTATTATATTTGTAACACTCCACCTAATATCTATCTGACTAGGTTAAGGTGCTACTAAATATACTCCCTGTCATGGTATCATTTACCTAACTTATTTATTTGTTTAAATTATTAATGTCATTTTACCTTAATGACCTTTGACTTTCCGGATTGACCTTGACTTTCGGTCAATGGACCTTTGTCTGAATTCCCTCCTTCCTTGAAAAGCCCAAAGGCTAATTACCTCCAAATACCCTAACCTCCCTCCAGCATAATAACCTTATGTTTGACCCAACTTCCCACTCTCCCTCATTGCTTGGTGATCCTTCTCCCAAGGCTGGTAACTGCCCATTGCTCCCATGATCTTCAACCTTCCCTCTCTGATGTAACTTCCTCTTTCACCATTATAAATAAGGACAACCATCAGAGAGGAAAGGGGTATCTGAAAATAATCCTCCTAAGTATCCTTACTCATTCTCCACTTCATTAGCCTACCAAAATTCCAGTAAACATCCCCCACGGCATCTTCTTGCATTCAGTTTATAATCACTTACTCCATATTCTCATATCTACGTTCTAACTTGAGCATCAGAGGGGTTTTCCGGGAGATCACCCCCGGACAAGGCTAACGTGTTGTTTTGCAGGAATTCAAGTCACTTCCTTCCACGAATCACCGCTCCTGATAATGCTTCCACTTAAAGTATTTCAAGTGTTTCCCACATCCTCGTTTCATAACCGAAACAGTTTTGGCGCCGTCTGTGGAGAACGTATAAAAAGTCATGGCTCCTAAGAAAAATCCGACTCAAACCGCCACCGTGCACAGCACAGATACAGACACTTCCGCAGGTCACGCTAACAATCAAGCCGTGACTCGCCGTGATCTGGACATGCTAGCACGAAACCTCACTGCCGCTTTCTCTGAACAACTCTGCGCCGTCATAAATAATACTCCTACTCAACAACGAGTGTTAGAAGACATGGCGGACCAAATAAAAAACTTGCAGAAACAAATCGAACCCCATCAAGAGATACTAAAGTCTCATGAATCTCAAGATGGGAACTCGAGGACTTCCCACTCCAGTAGGCGCAATAAGAAGAGGCGGGAGAGATCCGGGACCTACCCGAGTCTCGGCAAGACAGATCCGCGAGACGGCGAATCTAAAACCGCCTCTCAAGACGCCCGCACCTTCCTAGAGAGCAAGAAACAAAAGACGTCTGAAAGCGTCCAATCACTGGTGGACAAAAGGAGGGAAGAAAGAAAGCAAGCCCAAGCTGCAGAATCTAGCCGCCACATTATGATGCCGCGGAATGAGGCCGGCAAAAGTAACCTTCCTGAAAATCTCATACCAATAATCTCTCCACTGGCTCTGGAGATACTAAATACTCCCAACAACGGGAAAATAAAGATCCCAAACATGGCGGCCTTCAATGGGACATCCTGCCCAGAGGAACACTTGATGGCCTACAAAAACCTGATGCTGCTGTATACCACTGACCAGTCATTGTGGTGCAAATTCTTTCTGACTACTCTTACGGGAGTAGCGCTGACGTGGTATACCTCCCTTCCAGAAGGAAGTATCCACAACTTTGCCCAATTGGAAGGCAAGTTCCTGGGTCATTTTGTAGCATCAAGAAGACCTCAAACTTTCATCTGCTCAGCATCACGCAATTGGAAGGAGAGTCCATATCATCCTATCTAAAAAAGTTTCATGAGGCGGTACTGGAAGTAACTGATTTAGAAGAATCGGTTACATTAAACGCCCTGATCAACGGAATGAAGGCCCAACGGTTGAAGTTCCAGCTGGTCGAAAGTCAAGTAAAGACATACGCGGAGGCCATGAAGCAATGCCAAAGCTACGTCACGGCCTCCGAAATATGTCAGGCCCATGATCCTAAAAAACGGAGGTCGGATAAGAAGGATCCCACCAATCATCCCTCAAGGGGTAGAGTGGAACAGTCATCAAGGGAAAGAAACTACATGCCGCGTCGTCCTGAACCCCCGTCCGATATGGGGCCCCCACGATCCCGACACATATATGTCACTAAAGGGGAGCCCAGGACGCGGAATCTGTTAGATGGAGGCAATGATCCGCTGTTCAACCGGAACAGGAATGACATATTCTTCGCCATCAGGGATCAATTGCCAACTCCACCTCCTACTGTCACCCCCTCTGATAGGCGCAACTATAACCTGTGGTGTGATTACCACAAAGAGCACGGCCACACTTTGGCACAATGCCGTGAACTTAAACGTATCCTACATCAATTGGCTGACGAGGGAAAATTGTCCAGGTTCATCAACCAAAAGGACTACAATGCTGGAAGGGAAGCAGAAAGGAGGCCATGTAATCAGAGACGCAGATCCCCCAAAAGGGATGAGGCCAGGCGCGAAAGTTCCAACACTCAAGGAACAATCAACATTATTTTCGAAGGATATACAGAAGAATATCCTACCATCCGCGCAGCGAGAAATAGCGTCCACACTCTGCTAAAAGGGCCCCCGAAAGCCTCATCAAGTGGGCCGATCATGAGGTTCGATGCCACGACCTCCCAAACGCTGCAACAACCCCATACTGACCCTCTGGTGGTCACCCTCAAAATCGGGCAAATGAAAGTCAAAAGGGTACTCGTGGATACCGGGAGCACGGCTGATCTCATAACAATGGAGTGCCTGAGAAAAATGAAGTTCGAAGAAAAGCACTTACAACCCCTAGACAAACCGCTGATTGGGTTTGGGGGAAGTCAAGTCATCCCACTGGGCACGATAATCCTTCCCGTGCGGGTGGGGGAAAGAAACGGAAGCAGAACCATGCACATACGTTTCACGGTGGTGGATCTAACCTTTCCCTACAACGCTATCATGGGGCTTCAGCTCATCAACAAAATCAAAGCCGCGATCTTCCCTCATCAACTCCTCCTACAATTCGAGCGGGATGACGGACAAGTGGGTATCCTCAAGGGGGATCAGGTGACGGCACGTCAATGCCTCATCAACACCTTAAAACGAGGAACTTCCATCACCCCCTCCAAAAGGGAAAGGGAAGAGGAGTCCCCAAGTGTCATGAGCGTGTATCTGGAGAACCCCAACCCACAAGAAAGACCTCGCCCCGTAGAACGATACGAGGAGGTGGACATATTCGGGGGAAAACGCATCAAAATAGGGAAGGATCTGCCTGGCCCGGTGAGGCAAGATATCGTTGCCACCCTTACGGAGTTCCGCGACGTCTTTGCTTTTTCCACGGAAGAGATGCCTGGCATCCCTACAAGTGTCATGTGCCATAAACTTGATATAAAACCAGGCTACAAACCCGTGAAGCAAAAGCTGTGACATCAAGGAATTGCTGAGAGCTGGATTCATCAAAGAATGCAAATACTCCGACTGGCTCTCAAACGTCGTCCTCGTGAAAAAAGCGAACGGCAAGTGGAGAATGTGTGTTGACTTCACAGATCTGAATAAGGCCTGCCCCAAGGATGATTATCCTCTTCCCAAAATAGATCGTTTGGTAGATTCCACGGCAGGCCACGCTCTACTGAGTTTTATGGATGCTAACGCCGGCTACCATCAAATTCCCTTGGCCACAGAAGACCAGCCACATACGGCCTTCATTACGAACGCCGGAGTATACTGCTACAAAGTTATGCCCTTCGAGCTAAAAAATGCTGGAGCTACTTACCAGAGAATGGTCCATAAGGTCTTCCAATTTCAGATAGGCCGAAACTTGGAAGTATACGTGGACGATATGATCACAAAAAGCAAGCAGGCGTCCCAACATGCCGCGGACTTACGCGAAACGTTCAACACCCTTCGGAAACATCAAATGAGACTCAACCCTGAAAAGTGTGTGTTCGGAGTCACTGGTGGGAAATGCCTTGGTTTCCTTGTTGACGAAAGAGGAATAGAAGCCAACCTCGACAAGATACAGGCAATCCGGGACATGAAGTCCCCGGGGTCCGTAAAAGAAGTTCAAAAGCTAACAGGATGCATAGCTGCCTTGGGAAGATTTCTATCAAAGTCCGCGGACAGATGTTCGCCCTTCTTCAAAACCCTAAAGCAAAGCAAGTTCGAATGGACAAGAGAAGCCGAAGAATCCTTCCAGCAGTTTAAAGAACACTTGTCCTCTTTGCCGAAACTGGTTTCGCCATACAACGGGGAAAAGCTGGTCTTATACGTCTCAGTCTCCGAATACTCTCTTTCAGGAGTACTGATTGCCGAAAGAGAAAAGAAGCAAGTCCCCGTATACTATGTGAGTCACGCCTTTCGAGGATCGGAGGGAAATTACAGTGAAGTAGAAAAGGTCTTATTTGCGATCGTGATGGCAAGCAGAAAACTGAAACCATACTTCCAATCCCACCAGATCATCGTCAGATCCAGCCAACCCGTGAAAAAGATTCTGGAAGGAAAAAACAAATCAAGCCGAGTCACTGATTGGGCTAATCAACTTGCAGATTTCGGCATCGAATACGAACCACGAACAGCGATCAAAGCACAAGCCTTGGCGGACTTCATCGCCGAAAGCACTATCCCCCAACATCATGAGCCTAATCAAGAATGGAAGTTATATGTGGATGGATCCTCGACACAATCAGCAAGCGGAGCCGGGCTGCTGATCATGTCTTCTGCCGGGGTCTGCATGGAAAGAGCGATCAGATTCGAGTTCGCGGCCTCTAAATGAAGCGAAATACGAAGCATTACTCATGGGGCTCAAAATCTGCCAGGAAGCAGGGGCGAAAGTTTTATCCACCTTTTATGACTCCCAGCTAATAGTCGGACAAGTGAATGGAGAATTCGAGGCCAAAGATGATGGCATGAGGATGTACTTGCAACAAGTAAAAGAATTTGTCAAGAAATTCGACAAATTCACATTGGTCCATATCCCAAGATCCCAAAACGCACAAGCCGATTCCCTGGCAAAACTCGCCAGCTCTGCTGAAACATCCGCGGCTCGCGATATTATCTGGGAAGTTCTCCAAAACCCCAGTATCAACCTCATGGTTAACACCATTGATAGATCAGAGATGTGGATAGAACCGTACATCAAATTTTTGCAAAATCAGACGCTCCCCATGACGAGAATCAGGTCAAAGTGCTTCAAAAGAAAGCCAGATGGTTCGAGCTCCACGAAGGCACGCTCTATAAAAAATCATACACCCATCCCCTTTTAAAGTGTGTTTCTCCTGAAGAAGGAAATTACATCCTTCGCGAAATACATGAAGGCGGATGCGGTATACATCAAGGAGTACGAACTGTCATTGGCAAAATCCTTAGAAGCGGATATTATTGGCCCTCTCTCAGAAAAGACGCGGAAACATTGATCAAGTGATGTCCCGAATGCCAATACCATTCAAAGATAGGAAGGAAGCCCTCTAACTACTTGTCCGTCATGCAGGCCGTCTTGCCTTTCGATAAGTGGGGTATGGACCTCCTTGGCCCCTTCCCACCTGCAAAGGGGCAACGCAAATTCATTATAGTAGCTATTGATTATTTCACTAAGTATGTAGAAGCAGAGGCCCTCAGCTCCATCACAGACAAACAAGTCTGCCAATTCATATGGCGAAATATCATCACAAGATAAGGCATTCCTCGTGTGATCATTACTGACAATGGGAGACAATTTGTCAGTAAGAACACAATGCAATACTGTGACAGATTTGGCATTCAAATCCGATTCAGTTCCGTATCTCGGCCACAAACAAATGGGCAAGTTGAATCAGCAAACAAGGAGATCGTGAACGGTATCAAAAAGAAAATAGAGGGGGTTAAAGGTACTTGGGACGAAGAACTACCCGGCATCCTATGGGCAAGCCGAACAACCGTCAAAGAAGCAACGGGGCATACCCCATTCTCTCTGGTATATGGGTCTGAAGTAGTGCTTCCTGTAGAAATAGGCATATCCTCCACAAGGGTTACCTACTACTCACACGACGAGAATGAACAAAGGAAAAGGGAGAACTTGGATCTGCTTCTAGAAACACGGGGGAACGCATTATTAAGGTCCATGGCCCAGAAGCAAAAAATGATTCGCAGCTTCAACCGGCTCTTCAAAACCAAACATATTCATGTTGGGGACTTCGTCCTATGCAAAGTCGAAGCCACAAGGAAAATCGTAGATAAAAGGAAGCTTGGAGCCAACTGGGATGGTCCGTTCAAAATCATCCGTGTCATCAAACCTGGAACATTTGAACTGGAAGACATGAAAGGGAAGAAGCTACCCCGCCCATGGAATGGAGATCATTTGAAAAAGTACTTCATTTAATAAGATTCGCAAGAGGCCAGTCTGATCATTAATGTCATCACAAGTTCATCTCGCGGCATTGTCACATTGTTCAAAATCAGTAGTATTTCATCCCGCGGCATGAGTCGCGTTGTCATTAAATCTTTCAATAACAGAGATTTCATTTTTCAGAATTACCCGGCTCTAACAAGTATTCAGTTATATTCTACTTCTAGTAATATTTCAAATCTTATTAAATTCAGTTATGTCTATAAGTCGGACCCCTTGAGAGGGGTCCCATATTCAAATTAATTCTAAGTCGCCACAAATCAGTGACATCGACAAGTCGGACCCCTAGATTGGGGTCCTATGTTCAAAATTATTCCAAGTAAAAATCTCACTTGATGTTTCCTGACCGTTACATCGACAAGTCGGACCCTTAGATTGGGGTCCTAAGTTCCAAATTATTCAAGTAAAAATCTCACTTGATGTTTCCTGACCGTCACATCGACAAGTCGGACCCTTAGATTGGGGTCCTAAGTTCAAAATTATTCCGAGTAAAAATCTCACTTGATGTTTCATGACCGTCACATCGACAAGTCGGACCCTTAGATTGGGGTCCCAAGTTCAAAATTATTCCAAGTAAATTTTGCTTGATATTTCCTGTTCGTGACATCGATAAGTCGGACCCTTAGAATGAGGTCCTAAGTTCAGAATTAGTCCAAGTAAATCTTCAAAGTCACCTAGCCGTGACATTGATAAGTCGGACCCCTAGATTGGGGCCCAGAAAATCAAAGTCAAAATTATTCCAAGTAAGAATTTGGCTTTGTAGGAATACTAATGGATGATCGAATGCAACAAGAGGGGGGGGGGGTGAATTGTTGTGTTGTTAGTTTAAGATTTTTTGCTCAACTTTTTGCGGAATTGTATCAAGTAAAGAACAAAACTTAAACTTAAAAACGAAAAGAAAAATAATAAAGGAGACAAAGATTTTACGTGGAAACCTTCTTGGCCTAATAAGAAGGAAAAACCACGACCCCCCGGGATTTCAAAATTCTCACTATGTTAAGGCAATTAGTTACAATTACACATAACAATGTTTTGCTTCACTTGAAGCTTCTCAATTCTCTAAACGCTTTACTCAAAGCTTCTCTACTTAGGCCTACTTCTCTTCTCTTCTCTTCTCTTCTCTTCTCTCCTTCTCTTTCTCTTCTCTCGATTCTATTCTCTATTCCCTTAGACTTCCCACAAGTCTAATTACAACAAAACACTCAAATACCCTTTACAAGGCCAATTCTCATAAAGATCAAAATGAAATTTTTGCTTAAAAAATATTATAAATTAATTGGCATTTAAAACTTAGAATATTTTTCTCAATTAATTCTCCCTTAGATGGACACTCTCAATGCAACATTCATTCATTCATCCATCCATGCATACTGAACCGTAATTTCCCTCTTTTATAAGGGGAACAGCAGACAGTGCACTCAGCCCACGTTCTCCACGAGTTTGCACATATCCCACGTTCTCCATAACTTACTTGCTCCCAAAGAAAATGGAAAGTTAGTTAAAGATAGGAGTGGAATGTAACTGCTGTACACATGCACGGTTAAAACATCATGGATTAAGTAAGATCCTAATTTATAGGAGACCAATTCAAAGAAGAGAACAAGTCTCTTGAACATCCGAGTTTATAGGAGATAAACAAGGAATTGATTTTCTCCATGTTTTTAGGCGAATTAGAAAATATTTTGCCAATTAATAAATAAATTTAATTAAGCAACTAATTAAATTTTGACCTTTTACATTAACTAAAAACAGAAAACATAATTTTCGTAACTTCCAGTCAATGTCTTCTTCAGACCTGTATCATGAGGAACAGCACACTGTCTCCATCTACAACTTTCGTCAGAACTTCAACTCTAGGAACAGCAGACTGTTTTCCAGAGCAATTTCCCAACTTCTTGGATATTTGAGACATGTACTTCTTCCACGAATCAAGTCATAGGCTTCATCAACGATTCACATTAAATCGGATATATACCTACAAAACAATCTCTAATAATATGTTTGTTTATTTAAAAGTAAAGTCATCATCAAAACCTTAAGAGGCCAACAAATTCCCCCTTTTTGATGATGGCAAACTTTATAAACAAACTTAAGTAAAAATAGAGTAAAATAAAATTCATAGAGCATACTAGAGATTTAAGTAACTCTAATTAACTTAGCAAATCAACTTGTTAGAATATAATTTACCAAGCATTCATAAACAAACAGTTTACTCTAAAATATCAAATATTTTTCAAAAGTTTTCAAAATTAATTAACTTAAAACTTAAATGAAATAAACTAAGTTAAACGAAAATAAATAAAGACTTAATATAACATAATACCCTAATATAATAAAACTATAATAAACCTAATAATAATAATAAACATAACTTATTAAGTATTTTCACAGAATCAAATATTCATGAGAACTTCAACAAACTTAGCAACACAGATGATCACTAAACTAGACTAAACAAGCATAAACACAGCAGCACACATATCATTCATAATAATCAATATAAATCAACAAGATATGTAACTGTGTATTCACTGCTCCTGTTAAGTTTGTGCATAATCTTCCCCCTTTTGACATCAATCAAAAAGAATTGGGAGTTATCAAATCTCAGCACAAACCATATAGATTTGTTAGTGATGAAAACAACAAACAACAATAATAAAAGCAAGTGCTATGAACAATGATTGAACCTGCATAGAGTTAATTGTCACAGACCATGAAAATAAAAAACAAAGAAAAGTAGCAATTGTTCAAAGTTACAACAACCATGTACCCCAGATGGTACAAGGCAAAAAGAAAAAATTGTTTGTTAAGTAATACAGCCAACAAATCATTAAATTTTTGAGCAGAGGGATCAAGGGTCAGTCTCTTTTTCATCAATGTACTCAGTCTGCACCTCCACTGTGTCCAGCTTGGCACCAAGGCGTTGTTCCATTTGGTTTAGCTGATCCACAATAGAAGCAAGCGAGACACGAGTTTCATCCTGAAATGCAATGAATTGAGACTGTAGATCAAGGAGCTTGGAGAGAATGGAATGTAAGGAAACTGCAGGAACAGAGTCAAAGTTAGTACAGCCAATATTGGGTGAAGTGTGTGATTGTGGTGGTGGTGTACACGGGATAGGTGATGATGGTGGTGATGGAATTTGATGTGGTGGTGAATTGGCTGGCTTGGGAGAGGTAGGTTCATCAGGTGTGGGCTCAGGGATGGTGTCAGAAGGTGTTTCATCAACCAAAGTAGCCTTGCGTTTCGAGGCCAACCTCCTACTCTTCCTTTGCATTGACTTAGCCTTTTTCCTCGTAGCCAACACAATCTCTTCATCACTGGAATCACTGCAGAGATTGTGAGGAACATTTTCATCCAAGGCTTCCTTTTTCTTTTCCTTTTCCCCCTTACTTGCAGCTCCATCCTGTTCCTCTTTCTCAGATTTTTCAGTATTTTCAGAGGGAACAGGATGTTGTTCCTTTTCTTCCTCATTCTCCTTGTCCTCCTTTTTCTCCTCTTCCTCCTTTTCCTCCTTTTCTTCTTCAACCTCTTCAGCCCCTTCTTCTTCAGATTCAACTTCTACAACCTCCTCATGCATCAATACTCCCTCATTATTCAATTTCAAATGCAAATTTTGTAAACATTTAGCACCAATTTTCATATTTGGACCCATTGGGAACTCCAACCCTTCCAATGGGACCTCAAACTTCCTAAAAATCCATGTTAGCAACCCTCCATAACCAATAAAACTTTTCTTTTCAATGCAGTCTGATAAATGAGAGATCATCAACGAAGGAAAATTTATTTTAATATGTTTTTCCATGCAGTAAATCAAGGTGGCATCACGCAAACTCACTTGACTACGTTTTGAGTTTCGTGGTAAGATAAATCTGCGAGCAACATTGTACAACAATTTATGCATAGGGGACAGAACATTGTGACTGATCTTCCCCTTTTTATCAACTCCTAAAAATTTTAAAATTGTGCGTTCATTAATGCCAGAAAATGCAATCTTTGACCCAATATGATATGTATCAAAACCAACATTGGGAACATTAAACCATTCCCCTAATAATGCGCTGTTAAATTCAATTTTAACAGTTTTAACAACACTAGTACACATACCGCCATCATTAGAGAAATTTACAATAAATTCTCTCATTAGGTTTGGAAAAATTGAATTGCAACTGAAATTTGTCATTAACAATTCCCATTCTTGATACTGTAAAATCTCATGCAATCTAGGAAAGTTCGTAGAATCATACCAATATTTGTCCAACCCGAACCCTACAGTCATCTCCTTTGAAACTTCTTCTGCGCTGTTTGGATCAACATGCTTCGATCGCTTAACTACTGTAGAAGATGAACCACCTGTTGACATTTTTCTTTTGGTACTGGTGGGTTCAGTGGAGTGTTTCGGTGATTCTTGTGTAGTTTCAGTTGGTGTTGGTGGTGCATCCTGCAGTAATGGAGGTGGAAGTACTACTCTTAGTGGTTTTGGTTGATCGGGCATACAGGATTTGGGAGTTTTCTTGCCTGATTTAGAGGATTTGGGGGTTTTCATTTTTGAATTTTGAAGGTTTTTAGAAAGAAGGAAGGACGGTTTCTTGAGGGATTGAGAGAAGGTTTGGGAAGGTAATGGGTAATGACGTGAAGCAGGGTTTTTAAATGTTTGAAGTGACGGTTACTCCTCCAAGTCCCATCTCTTTATTGCCTTTGTATTACTTGAGTGAAGAAGAACCGTTTTCCCAAAAACTCTCAATTTAAGTTGGCCGTATAAAAAAGTGAAATATGAATAAAATATAAAATAAGAAATAAAGAAAATTAATTATGATTTTATGAATTATTATGAAGAAAATAATGAACATATTGCTTTGGTCTGTTTGAATTAACAACATGCAAATGTAAAAACATTCATAGTACAAACTTTATTACGTGTTTAATTGATCCATGCAATAATTGATTTTCAATCAAGATATTGAGATTGATTCCTGACCTTTTTCATTCTCATGATGCTTCAATGGGAAATATATGCAACTAACTTTAGTGGAGCTTGATCATACCAAGTTCCAATCTCATTTTTTCATATTGTTCCCTAGGAAGTGGTTTGGTCAGAATATCTGCAACTTGTTCATTTGTGTTAACATGCTTCAATACAATATTTTTGTGTTCTACGTTATCCTTTAGAAAATGATGTCTAATGTGTATATGTTTAGCTCGTGAATGATGCACTGGATCTTTAGATATACATATGGCACTAGTATTATCACAATAAATAGGAATGCATTCAACTTTAATACCAAAATCTCTAAGTTGCTGTTTTATCCAAAGCATTTGGGAACAGCAAGCTGCTGCTGCTACGTATTCAGCTTCTGCAGTGGATAATGCAACTGTATTTTGTTTCTTGGAACTCCATGAAACTAAACATGAGCCAAGATATTGTACCATACCTGATGTACTTTTTCTATTAACAAGATCACCTGCATAATCCGCATCACTAAAACCTTTTAAATCATAAACATCACTTTTAGGATAAAATAGGGACAAGTCGTCTGTTCCCTTCAAATATCTCAAAATTCTCTTTACTGCCGTGAGATGTGATTCTTTAGGACTTGATTGAAATCTAGCACATAAACCAACACTAAAAGAAATATCAGGTCTACTTGCAGTTAGATACAATAAAGAACCTATCATGCCTCTATACATGGTTTGATCTACGTTAGTTCCATTTAGGTCTTCATCTAGTCTAACATTGGTAGCCATAGGTATATGATTGGTTTTTGCATTATTTAGTCCATATTTCTTAAGAAGTTCTTTAATGTATTTTTGTTGATGAATAAAAATACCATTTTCAGTTTGTTTAATTTGCAAACCAAGAAAGAAATTTAATTCTCCCATCATGCTCATTTCAAATTCTGTACCCATAAGGTTAGCAAATTCTTTACATAATGAATCATTAGTAGCACCAAAAATAATGTCATCAACATAAATTTGAACAACCAAAATATTAGAACCTTTATTCTTAAAGAACAAGGTTTTGTCGATTTTTCCTCTTACAAAGTTATTTTGAATCAAAAACTTTGAAAGTCTTTCGTACCATTGCCTAGGAGCTTGCTTCAAGCCATATAGGGCTTTGTCAAGCTTGTAGACATGATTAGGACAAGAGGTATTCTCAAAACCTGGAGGTTGTTCTACAAAAACTTCTTCATCAAGATAACCATTTAAAAAAGCACATTTCACATCCATTTGATATAGTTTAAAATTCATAAATGCAGCAAAAGAAATTAAGATTCGGATAGCCTCTAACCTTGCTACTGGAGCAAAAGTCTCAGTGTAATCAATACCTTCTTGTTGATTATAACCTTTAACCACGAGTCTAGCTTTATTTCTAACAATTATTCCATGCTCATCAAGCTTGTTCCGAAATACCCATTTCAAACCAATAACTTTCTTGTTTTTCGGTTTGGGTTCCAAGTGCCACACTTTATTTCTTTCAAACTCATTTAATTCATCTTGCATGGCAACTATCCAATCGGAATCCTTCAAAGCTTCCTCGTGATTTTTAGGTTCAAGTGATGATAGGAACGCAAAGTGTGCACAAAAGTTTCTCAATTGAGATCTAGTTTGTGTCCCCTTATTTATATCACTTACAATTGAATCAAGAGGATGATATCTTTGATACTTCCATGGTTTAGGCACAAATTCTCTTGAAGGAACAGTAGCATGTTCTTGTTCATCAACTTGATTGACATTCTGTTCAGCTACTGGATCATTTTGCTCATCTGTGGGAACAGCTGGATTGGGAACAGTCTGCTGATTCCTGTTGTACTGGCAGTTCCTGGAATTGATCAGTTTCTTCTGCCTCTTCTTGTATCGACTGTTCACTTGCTGTTCCTTGATCTTGCTCTTTGATTCCTTCATCTTCATCTTCCAAATTTGCAAGACCTATTTTAATATTACTTGTTTCCTGTTCACTTGTTGAAAAGTTAGTTTCATCAAAGATTATGTGAACAGACTCCTCTACACACATTGTTCTCTTATTATAAACTCTGTAAGCTTTGCTTTGTGATGAATAACCTAGAAATACTGCCTCATCACTTCTTTCATCAAATTTACCTATGTTTCGTTTTCCATTCACATGAACAAAACATTTGCATCCAAATATACGAAAATAGGAAATATTTGGTTTAACACCTTTGAGCAATTCATAGGGTGTCTTCGAAGTGATTGGTCTAATTAGTACACGATTTAATGTATAGCATGCAGTATTAACGGCTTCTGCCCAAAAATTCCTAGGTAGACCACTAGCAATCAACATGGTCCTAGCCATTTCTTCTAAGGTCCTATTTTTCCTTTCTACCACTCCATTTTGTTGTGGTGTTCTAGGTGCGGAAAAATTGTGATTTATACCATGTTCATTGCAATAATTCATGAAGTTTGAGTTTTCAAATTCTTTCCCATGATCAGACCTAATGTGAACAATTTGATTATTGGTAGATTTTTGTGTTTTATTAGCAAAGGAAACAAACTCATCAAAAGCTTCATCTTTGCTTGCCAAAAATAAGGTCCACGTGAATCTACTATAATCATCAACAACAACAAACACATACTTTTTGCCACTACGGCTTTGTGTTCTCATTGGTCCACATAAATCCATATGAATTAATTCTAATGGTCTAGTGGTAGTCACAACGTTCTTTGATTTAAAGGATGACCGCACTTGTTTCCCTTTAGCACAAGGATCACAAACTTCATTTTTAAGAAATTTTATTGCAGGTAATCCTCTTACTAGGTCTTTTGATCTTAAAGTGTTAATCAATGAATAACTAGCATGACCTAGACGCTTGTGCCAAAGAAGTGGGTCTTCTTCAATAACACTTAAACACGTTAGACTGTTTCTGGGAACAGTGTCCAGGTCCACCACATAGGTGTTCCCTTTTCTGATTCCCTCCAGCACAGGGTCTCCTGTACTGTTCCTAGAAATTATGCATTTTTCAGAAGTAAACTTAACAGAGTTACCTTTGTCGCAAAATTGAGAAATACTTAACAAATTGTGTTTTAAATTCTCGACTAAAAATACATTATCAATGGCATGGGAACTAGACCTTCCAACCTTTCCTTTGGCGATTATTTCACCCTTCATGTTGTCACCGAAGGTTACTGTTCCCCCATCATAGGCTTCAAGTGAGAGAAATTTAGATTTATCACCCGTCATATGCTTGGAACACCCACTGTCGAGATACCATGAGTTGTTCCCCCTCACTTGAACCTGCAAAGCAAATTAGTGGTTAGGTGCAGGAACCCATTCATCCTTGGGTTCCTTATCGACAATATTTGAATCACATTTCTTAATCCTTATACGTTCGATATAATTTTTATTTGCTTTGACATGCTGTTCCCTCTTTATACATTGATGTTTTAGGTGTCCACTTTTACCACAGAAGGAACATATTTTGCTACTAGGGAGATCTACATAGAACTTTTTCTTTTTATCATTCCTTATATAGCCTAGACCTTCTTTACTTTTGGTTTTAGCATTTAGAATCCATTTGGGAATTTCATTGATTTTCCCTTTTCCTCTTAAGTTTATTTTATTTTTCAAATTTTCATTTTCAATTTCGTAGGATTCTAATTTTGATTTCAACTTTTGAAATTCAGTGCTAACCACGTGAGTGGTTTTATCATTTTCAACCGATTTTAATCCTAACAATTTGCTTTGATTCAATTCAATATTAAGAGTGATAAATTCCTGTTTTAATTTCTCCAACTGCTCTTTCAAAATGATATTCTTATCTAGCAAATCAAAAAATCTACTTTGCACATCGATTCTAAAGGAGTTTAGATATGAGATATGATCTTCACTTAAGTTAAGATCTTTCTCAATTTGGAGACACTTAGCTGTTTTTTCGTCTAGCTTTTCTTGTGTCTCTAAAAGCAGTTTGATTAGTTTATTCTTACTTATGTTGGACAGATGTTTAGGAGATGGACCAGAAGACATTACCTCTTTTTCTTTGGATTCTCCATGAGATGCCATGAGACATAGGTTTGCTGTTTCCTCTTCCATTGTAGCTTCTGTCTCAGCCTCGCCCTCCGTATCTCCCCAAGCTGCTATCATTGCTTTTCTAAAATCTGTTTTGAAGTTTCTCTTCTTATATTGTCTTCCAACTTCTCTTGCTTTTCCCTTGCCCTTCTCATTTTTCCATTGAGGGCAATCCTTGATGAAGTGTTCAGTGCTCCCACACTTATGGCATTCAAAGTTTGTCTTCAAGTTCGGTGTTCCCTTCTCTTTGTTATTTCTTTGATTTCCATATCTTCTGTTCCTGAAGAATTTTTTGAATTTTCGAGCCAACAGTGCTGCTTCCTCTTCACCAGTTTCTGATTCATCGCTATCATCTGCTGCTAGAGCCAGTCCTTTGTTTCGGGAACTGTCAGCTGTTCCCAAATGCAATTCATGGGTCATGAGAGAACCAGCCAGCTCTTCCAAATTAAACTTGGTGAAATCTTTGGACTCCTGGATGGCAGTGACCTTTGCTCTCCAGCGTTCGTCTTGAGGAAGACTCCTAAGTACTTTTCTAACTTGTTCATCAACGGGAATGATTCTTCCAAGAGAGACTAACTCATTCGTAATATTTGTGAACCTAGTGAACATTTCTTGAATGTTTTCCCTAGGTTCCATTACGAATCTTTCATATTTAGACATTAGCAAATCAATCTTGGATCTCTTTACTTCACTAGTACCTTCATGGGTAACTTCGAGCAGGTCCCAAATCTGCTTAGCGGTTTTGCAACCCATAATTCGATTGTGCTCATTTGGACCAAGCCCACAGTGAAGTAACTTGATAGCAAGAGCGTTCATCTCCATCTTTTGAAAATCTTCTTTTTCATATTCAGTGATTGGTTTTGGAACAGCTTCATTGTTGGAGTTGATGGTCGTCACCTCAAAGTCTCCAATTTCAATGACTCTCCAAACTTGATAATTTTCGGCCTTTATGAAGATTTCCATTCTATTTTTCCAGTAGGTATAGAATTTCCCATCAAACATGGGTGGCCTTTGTGTGGAGTACCCCTCTTCCATGCGCTCGTTCATCTTCAACATCTTTCCAGGGAACATGATACTGCTCTCTCAGGGTTTCCTGATTAAATGAGGAACAGGGCTCTGATACCAATTGTAGGAATACTAATGGATGATCGAATGCAACAAGAGGGGGGGGGGGGGTGAATTGTTGTGTTGTTAGTTTAAGATTTTTTGCTCAACTTTTTGCGGAATTGTATCAAGTAAAGAACAAAACTTAAACTTAAAAACGAAAAGAAAAATAATAAAGGAGACAAAGATTTTACGTGGAAACCTTCTTGGCCTAATAAGAAGGAAAAACCACGACCCCCCGGGATTTCAAAATTCTCACTATGTTAAGGCAATTAGTTACAATTACACATAACAATGTTTTGCTTCACTTGAAGCTTCTCAATTCTCTAAACGCTTTACTCAAAGCTTCTCTACTTAGGCCTACTTCTCTTCTCTTCTCTTCTCTTCTCTTCTCTCCTTCTCTTTCTCTTCTCTCGATTCTATTCTCTATTCCCTTAGACTTCCCACAAGTCTAATTACAACAAAACACTCAAATACCCTTTACAAGGCCAATTCTCATAAAGATCAAAATGAAATTTTTGCTTAAAAAATATTATAAATTAATTGGCATTTAAAACTTAGAATATTTTTCTCAATTAATTCTCCCTTAGATGGACACTCTCAATGCAACATTCATTCATTCATCCATCCATGCATACTGAACCGTAATTTCCCTCTTTTATAAGGGGAACAGCAGACAGTGCACTCAGCCCACGTTCTCCACGAGTTTGCACATATCCCACGTTCTCCATAACTTACTTGCTCCCAAAGAAAATGGAAAGTTAGTTAAAGATAGGAGTGGAATGTAACTGCTGTACACATGCACGGTTAAAACATCATGGATTAAGTAAGATCCTAATTTATAGGAGACCAATTCAAAGAAGAGAACAAGTCTCTTGAACATCCGAGTTTATAGGAGATAAACAAGGAATTGATTTTCTCCATGTTTTTAGGCGAATTAGAAAATATTTTGCCAATTAATAAATAAATTTAATTAAGCAACTAATTAAATTTTGACCTTTTACATTAACTAAAAACAGAAAACATAATTTTCGTAACTTCCAGTCAATGTCTTCTTCAGACCTGTATCATGAGGAACAGCACACTGTCTCCATCTACAACTTTTGTCAGAACTTCAACTCTTGGAACAGCAGACTGTTTTCCAGAGCAATTTCCCAACTTCTTGGATATTTGAGACATGTACTTCTTCCACGAATCAAGTCATAGGCTTCATCAACGATTCACATTAAATCGGATATATACCTACAAAACAATCTCTAATAATATGTTTGTTTATTTAAAAGTAAAGTCATCATCAAAACCTTAAGAGGCCAACAGGCTTGATGTTTCCTGTCCGTGACATCGACAAAGTCAGACCCTTAGATTGGGGTCCCAAGTTCAAAATCAGTCTAAGTAAACTTCAATAGATCCTGACCGTGGCATCGATAAGTCGGACGCTTAGAATGGGGTCCCAAGGCCAAAATTGCTCTAAGTTAAATGTTGACCGCGTCACTCCCTGTTCTTCGGGAAAAGGAGTCCGCGGACTGTGAGTTACTATAAGGAAGTACAAAATTTTGGAAATATTAAGAGGCATCAATGTTGGAAGTATCGTTCAAAAACCTATATACATTTATTCAATTCGAAAATCGGTCAAAAATGTCAAGTTCAAACTACAATTACAAAACAGAATTAAACATCTTCTAAAAAGGCATCAACGTCCCCCTCTGTGTCCTGGGCCGGCAACTGAGGAGACCCGGCCGCCCCCTCGTCAAGACTTGGAGTGAAGCTCACAAAATCTTCAACATTGAACGGCTCCACTTCAATCTCGGACAGCTCCTTGGACAAGCCCTGGAGGTTTCTTCCTTCATCAATAAGGAGATTTGACAGATCCAAGCACAAACTCTCCAGCTAGGAAAGCGTTAAGTTCTCGGGGATGCTCGAGGCCGAAGGAGAGGAGAGAGTTAACTTATCCAGATCAAGGCAGAGAGCCTCCTTTTCGGCCGCAACATCAACTCTCTCCGACCAGGCCCTCGCCTCTTCCACATCCCAGTTAGGGTCCACCAGTACCGCCGACTCACGTTCCAAAATTGGAGCTAGGTTGGCCAAAGCTTCGTCCCCCTTGTGATTTGCCTTTTGTTTGAGGGAATCGAAGTCAACGCCTAACTCCGCGGCGCCAGACGGTACCTCTCTTCAGTAATCGTGGAACCCGTGCCCACCATCTCCGCTGTCAAATCCCCCAAGAAACTTGACGCCTCCGGCTCGTCCGAAGTAAGCCAATCCCTAGCTATCCGGGCTCGTCTTTCCAAGATGATTTTATACACCCTAGCCGCGGATAGCAAAGTCTTGAATTTGGCCGAGTCAGCCGACACTTGTTGCAAGAGACACTGGTTCTGATGAACCAATTAGGCATGAACGTCCATTAAGTGACTGACTTCGTGGCCGAGGGATGCCAATTTGTTGGAAGCCGCGTCCAGACTCCCAACAGTCTCCTCCAGTTGTTTTCTCGCCCTCTCTCGCCACTGTTCAGTTCTGACTAAACGCTCCTTCAGCTCAGAGCATTTAGCCAGTTTTTCCTTTAAGCCCGGCAGTTCTTCTCGGAGCTTTTGGAGCTCCTCATCCTGCTCATCGCAGCGGGAGGATAGGGCGGCCAACATCTCCCTGTCCGCGGCACTTTGGCGACTGAGGTTAAGCTCAAAAGACAACCTCAGGAAAGCTTGCAAAAAGAATAAGTTAAAATCCAAGCATAGTTAACTTAAGAAGATAAAAGTGGAAGGACGTTACCTCAGCCGCGGAAACTTGGAGTTGACGCACCCTATCGGTGGGGGACAGGGACTCCAAGAGATCGACATCCACCTGGCTGATCAAGTGGGATGTCGCCCTATTGAATCGGGTAATCATACCCTTATGCCCCAAATCAGTAAAAGGGGTGTCGTGTCGGAAAGGAAGAACCTCCCGACGACGGTACACCTCTTCCACCTTCGCCTTGGGAGCTGCGGCCGATTCCCCCACCTTCTCTTTGCCCCGGCTCAGGACAGGGGACGCCTCGGCTTGAGGTGAAGCCACCTCCTCCTCCACCGACCTCATTTGCAGAGGTACGGCCGTCATTATTGTTCCCGCAGAGGCCTTCTTCGAGGCACTTTCCTCATGGGAGGAAGAGACTCTCTTTCTCTTCCTCTCTCTTTTCTTCGATTCCCTCTTCTTAGAAGGAATTACCCTCTGAGAGTCATCAGAAATGTGGACTCTCTTCCTCTCCTCCTCGCCGGGCACTTCATCTAGCCCCTTCTCCACTGTTGTCGATTCCTACAAGAGAAAAAGTTAGAAGAAATCGAGGAAATCTCTCAGTTCGAAAAAAAATGTATGAAGTTATACCTTTGCAGGAAGAGGTAGAGGTTTCTCCGCGGGCCGTTGAATGGCCCCTTGAGCAAATCTCATGACGCTAAATTTCTTCATGAGTTCCGGATTTTTCGCTCGTAAATTTTCCTTGGCTATCCCTGAAAAATCAAGAGTTAGAAACAAGTAAACATACCGGAGAAAAGGGAAGGAAGAAATCCGACGACTCTTACTCCGATCGATAGCCAACCTAATGCCGAATGCTGAGAGGAGGTTCTCATCCTCCAGCTTAGGACGACCCAATATCCAGTTAAGTTGGACGTTCATGGGTTTCCTCCCCAATTGAACATCCATCTTTGCATACTCAATGATCACCGCATCATCAAAAGAACACTGCGGGATCCCATTATTAAAACCCGAAAGGTTGGGTTTGATGTCGAAGGAGGTCTTAATATTCCATCCTCCTGAATTGTATAGGTAAGCAAACTTCGTCCCATACCCCTTTTGGTTATCAGGGAGGTCGTGGACTATCTTCAGTCCACGACGGTGGGTGAAAGTTACCCAGCCACAGCTGTATGATTGAGAATTACATAGGTGGGCACTAAATATATACCTAAATGCGGTGAGTGTTGGTGGCACGGCCAAAACTTTACATAAGATCAAAAATGCCACCATACAACCACACGCGTTAGGATATAACTTAGGCACTGAGACGTTCAAAAACTCTAACACCTCCCTAAAAAATGGGTGAAGAGGAAACCTAAGTCCTAACTCAAAAGAAGGAAAATATACAGCTATACAGTGTGGGGGAGGAAACCTAACGGTGTCATAATTCCCCGGGGTAATAATATTGATGTCATCTTTCAAACCCCATTTCTGAGAGATGGCTTCCCGACGCTTGTCTAGGTCTCTCTTGGTTTGTAAATCTATGAAATAGTTAATGGGACCACCGCTCGGAATGTAGAATGGAGGAGGAACCGGCGCTGCGCTCTCCCTTCCAGAAGACTCGGCTGATCCTTCAATGTTTTCCATATCTACATACAATAACCCTTCTAGGTCAGGATTTATTCGCGGCAAGTAATTGGGAAAGAAAGCAACGCTCACTTCCCAAGGAGCAGTTTTCATAATCTCCGGAGGGTATACAGGGGACACAGACGACTCATCCCCGGCCTTTATTGGTTCGTAATGAGGGGTAATTCTCACCGAACTACTATCGTCCGAATCATTCATTAACAACCCCTCTTTATTAAAGCGTCTACGTGTTACTAAAGGAATTTCCATCGGGATATCCGAGTTAATGTCGAAGTTAGCTATTATCTCATGAGTAGCCGCGACATCCACATTAACAATAGTCATAAAATAGTAGGCGAAACTTGTGAAGGATAAGGGCTAATTTCATAAAATTAACTCAAAACTTTAAACATTTAAGAACACGAAGAACAGTTTGAAGAATAATTTGAAGAAATTCAAGAATTTGAAGAAAGATTTGAATACCTTGAAAATATTTTGAAGATTTGTCAGAAGTTTGATGAAGTTCTGTCAGAATCCTTGAAGATCTTCGAGAGAATTGTCAGAAGTTTGAAGGAGGGTTAAAGATTGTCAGAGCGTCTCTCTCTACTTTCTCTTTCTAGCGATTTGAAGAATTGAAGGAATTAATGAGTTAGGTAAGAGAGGACTGTTCCAACAACCCTATTTATTGCAGCAATAAATGCTCAAACATCGAACCTAAACATCCCTTGAACGAAAGGTGGTGTCCCAATCTTAAACCGTGGAGTCGATAAGTCGGAACCCCAATAAGGGGCAAACGTCAAAGATTTGTCTAAGTATTCTTATCTAATGTCCGTGAAGTCGATTAGTCGGACCCTCCATGAGGGGAGATATTGAAAATATTTTCTAAGTATAAGATCTTGATTATGACCGGGGAGTCGATAAGTCGGACTACCAAGATGGGGGAAAATGTCAACAGATTCTCCAAGTTATAAAATTTTCTATTAAAGCCGTAGGGTCGATAAGTCAGACCCTGAATTACACCCCAGGAAAAGTAAAATTTTCTAAGTATTGGGATGTCCGTATAGTCGATAAGTCGGACCCCCAGGTACCTCCAGTTAGGGTATAAAAATTCTAAGTATGGGAGGAATTCTTCCATTTTTCCGTATCATCCAAGGCTCGGACTTACATGATCTTCCCGCGCCCTAGAAGAAAAAGGGGGGGGGGGGGGGGGGGGGGGGGGGGGGGGGGGGGGGGCATGTTAGAGCGAAGAAAGTGATTCCAAGTCTTTTTATCTTCCCGCAACATCTATAAGTCGGACTCCCCTGAGTACCTCAGTGAAGAACAAAAAATCTTATATATTCAAGCCGCGTCTTCAATACATTTGACTCATTTGACTGACGAATCAACTCATTTATGCCGCGGTATTATACTTTCCCTTAAACTCCACGGCTTATAGCACGGCAACAAAAAGGAAGGTAGATCAGACGAAACCTGCATCCTGTCCGTAGGGTCTATAAGTCGGACCCGCTTTGATGGTGATCTCGTTCAAAGCTATCCAAGTCCCTGAAATCCGTACGGTCGATAAGTCGGACCCCCCTTGGGGGCTATCCTGTTCCAAAATATTCTAAGTATTGGGGCTTCCGCGGCATCAATGAAGCATGAACCAGGATCCAACTTCCGCGTCTATTCTCCTGCTGCTAAAAAGTATGGACGGACAGAGATAATCCGCGGCATGTTTCAAGCCGCGGCATGACTGACGTTATTTATTTCTCTTGAAGCATCTCCTGCGGTTATTCTGAAAAGGCTATAACTTCCCCGTTACAACTCGGAATTCGGCATATGAATAGTCGATTTAAAGCTTACAAATCCAATTTTCAGGATCCTCCAAAAGATTTGCGAACTGACGATTACCATTTCCACACAAAGAAAGATACTTTGATTCATCAAGGTTGCTTTTCTTATATCATTCTTCGTGCGTGGGGCTAAATGTCATGGTATCATTTACCTAACTTATTTATTTTTTTAAATTATTAATGTCATTTTACCTTAATGACCTTTGACTTTCCGGATTGACCTTGACTTTCGGTCAATGGGCCTTTGTCTGAATTCCCTCCTTCCTTGAAAAGCCCAAAGGCTAATTAACTCCAAATACCCTAACCTCCCTCCAGCTAGGGGTGTTCAAAAATATCCGTATCCGAAAACCCGATCCGAAAACCCGCTTTCCGATTTTTAAAAGCGGATAAATTACCCAATTTCCAAAATTCGGATAAACCGGGTCGGGTACCCGGTTTTAAAACCGGGTATTCGCGTCGGATACGGATCGCGAATTTTGGAAAACCGGGTACCCGGTATCCGTTTTTTTTTTTAATATAAATAGACAAATTGAAATGAAAACCCTAAAATCAGATTCCTTCTAAGTTCTACCTTGGACCGCCTTCTCCTTCTTGTTCCTCTGATTCGCCATTCGAGTCCTTCTTCCTCCTTCATCCTTGTTGCTTGCCTTGTTCCTCCTTCATCATTCACGACGTTATCTTTAATTGGGTAAGTTTGTTTCAATATTTTTGCCATGTTCTTCTTCAGTCGTTATTCTTCTTCTTCTTTAGTATGTATTTAATTTTTTTTTTTTGCCATTCTTCTTCAATATTTTCGATTTCGATTTCGATTTCGATTTTCAGTACTTATTTAATTTTTTTTTGCCATTCTTCTTCAATTTTTTCGATTTCGATTTCGATTTCATTACCATTCGATTTCGATTTTGATTTTCAGTAATTATTTTTTTTTTTTGCCATTCTTCTTCAATATCTTCGATTTCGATTTCGATTTCGATTTTCAGTACTTATTTAATTTTTTTTTTTGCCATTCTTCTTCAATATTTTGAATTTCGATTTCGATTTTGATTTTCAGTAATTATTTTTTTTTTTTGCCATTCTTCTTCAATATTTTCGATTTCGATTTCGATTTCATTACCATTCGATTTCGATTTTGATTTTCAGTACTTATTTATTTATTTTTTTTTTGCCATTCTTCTTCAATATTTTCGATTTCGATTTCGATTTCATTACCATTCGATTTCGATTTCGATTTTCAGTACTTATTTAATTTTTTTTTTTTGCCATTCTTCTTCAATATTTTCGATTTCGATTTCGATTTCATTACCATTCGATTTCGATTTCGATTTTCAGTACTTATTTAATTTTTTTTTTGCCATTATTCTTCAATATTTTCGATTTCGATTTCGATTTCGATTTCATTACCATTCGATTTCGATTTCGATTTTCAGTACTTATTTAATTTTTTGATTTTGATTTAGCATCCGGAAGTCATAATCGATGAAACTCTTGACGCCGTTGAAGATGAGTAATGGAGCCTGAAGTTTGAACTTATAAATTTTAATAGTTTATGGAATTATGAATTTGAGGAATTGTGGTTGTATTTTAATTAACTAATGCTTGTATTTTAATAGTTTATGACTAAGTTAGTAAAGTATTTTAATATTATTTGAATTATATGTTTAAAAGATTGTTAAAAGAATTAAGAAAAAAAATAAATAAATAAATAAACAAAACCGGGTACCCGGTTTTCGACCCGGTTTAAACCGGGTCGGATCCGGAATACAATTTTAGCTATCCGGAAAACTGGGTACCCGGGTTTTCGGAACCGGGTCGACCCGGTATCCGGTTTTGAACACCCCTACCTCCAACATAACCTCCTGTTTAACCCAACTTCCCACTCTCCCTCATTGCTTGGTGATCCTTCTCCCAAAGCTGGTAACTGCCCACTACTCCCATGATCTTCAACCTCCCCTCTTTGATCTAACTTCCTCTTTCACCATTATAAATAGGGACAACCATCAGAGAGGAAAGGGGTATCTGAAAATAATCCTCATAAGTATCCTTACTGATTCTCCACTTCATTAGCCTACCAAAATTCTAGTAAACATCCCCCACGGCATCTTCTTGCATTCAGTTTATAATCACTTACTCCATATTCTCATATCTACGTTCTAACTTGAGCGTCAGAGGGGTTTTCCGGGAGATCACCCCACGGACAAGGCTAACGTGTTGTTTTGCAGGAATTCAAGTCGCTTCCTTCCACGAATCGCCGCTCTTGATAACGCTTCCACTTGAAGTATTTCAAGTGTTTCCCACTTCCTCGTTTCATAACCAAAACACTCCAAATTTACACTTTCATAAATCTCTGAAATGCACAATATAAGTAACTCAATTTTAATAAATCAATTAATGTGAATTTAAAATCAAATATCAATAAACTCAAAGGTACCTATAACCCCATAAAAGAATAAATCTTAAGTATTAAACCTTATTCCTTGTCTTAAAACCCAATAATTGGACAATTATTAGTAAAATTCAATACTAAAATAAAGCTAATGCGAATTCATAAAATAAATACTATGATATATTACGTCACTCCGCGATATCCCACTTATCAATCGTCAGCTCCCACAATTTACCTGCAATCTAAAAATCAAAACGAAAAGGTGTCAACCACAGAAGGTTGAGCAAGTAAACACACCACACATAAAACATGCTCTTACAGACAGGGAGAAGAGAATAACACATAATATTAAAACAAAAATCCTAGACCTTCATGCGCACTAAGTATCTAGTTGAGAGGATACTCCATAGCTCTAGGGATATGTCTCTCTCGGGTGAAGCTAGCCAATTTCTCAATGGCAACTCGCCTTAAAATATAGTAGAGACCCGATTGTATCCTGCTCACAATATCATATCAAGGAGGATAGACCCATGGTCTTTTATGTATCACTCCAAATAATAAATCAACGTCAAGATATAATTTTCATGTCAAAAATCTAAATATCATCATTCACGCACTTAATAGAAAATCAAACTGGCCAGTCTCTTTTGAAAGAGAGGCACAATCCACTGACTTGTAGCTCAGCTGTCGGGTGCTGGTCACCAACAGCTATTAAGGTTAACAAAAGGGTTCTTCTACGTATTCATCTCCTGATCCAAA
>NC_080051.1:7987040-8069540 GCF_026212465.1 Amaranthus tricolor
TAAAAAGAAAAATTATTTCTACTATAAACCCTTAGAACATGGAAATCATAGGAAATATTTTGTGTAAGGATCGAATAAAATAAAAAGAAAAAAAATAATTAACAACTAGAAAGATATTCATCACTTACTGAAATTGGCGTGCAGATGGATCAGAGAAAGCCACGAAAATGCAACAAAACTTGATGCTAATTTTGATTAAACCGATTAATCAAAATGAAAGAAAGAAAAGGGTTTACAAGTGGGCATATTTATATAATTAGGATTAGGGTTAACCTCTTAATAGGGTAATTATAATGACACCCATGAACTTAAGCCCAAAATACTTAATTAGTATCCCATGATAAAAAATAATACTTAATCTCATTATTAATTAACTCCAAATAATAATAATGTATTTTTTCAAAATTTTGAAATGTTACATTATTATTATTATTATTATTATTATTATTATTATTATTATTATTATTATTATTATTATTATTATTATTATTTTCTCCTTTTTCCTTATCCTATCTCCAAATAGTCCACCTTTATTTTAGTCCTCTTGCCTTCTTATTTTTCCAAATTTTTCTAAAAATTCCATACTCAAAATATGTTACTCCTATAATTTATTATTTATTATTCTCATCTTCCAAAAAGTACACAAATAGTAAATCCAAAAAAAAAAATATTTATTCATCCCTTTATTTAATTATTTCTTGGGGCTTATTACCCCACATAAATTCCCAAAATTAGTTACGTCATAACCCCATGGGGCCTATTGCCCTAGAATTAACTCCATTCAATTATTTTTCAATTATTCCCGCTATAAAAGTCAAAAATTAGAAAGCCTTCATTAGTAAGAGTTGGGGTGATATGTCTCATTACATGCTCATCGAAAGTCATCATCATCAAGGTTTCGCACAAAGTCCATCAATTGTCGTTCGACATTAATGCCCTATATACGTGGGGCTAATGTTTTGGATCCAAGGCTCGAATAATAATTGGGCCTCACATGTGGTCAAAGAAGTCCTATGACTTGGTTAAATCTAGGTGAAACACAATCAATGAAATATTCAAGCTCAATTCTGAGTTACGTATCGATTGGTTTAATCAATTATCAGTTCGAAAGCAAATTCAACCAGTTTCAATATCAGTACAAAGCCAACGACTATAAATACTGATAAATCATCCTAGTGAAAGAAGTTTTTTTTGTTCTCCCATATTCTCTCTAAATAATTCCATTGTCGTATTTCATATTCAATCTCATTCTGACTTAAGCACCGGAGGGGCTTTCCCTAGTGTCGCCCCCAGGTTAGTAACATTTGTTCATTTTTTAGGTTCATTCGAAAATCTTCAATCACATTCGATCGTCTTCAATCACATTCAACTTCACGTAATTGGACTGGGCTACCCTATCGTGGACGTTTCTACTTGGAGTTACAACATAAATTATCCTTCCTCCACTTAATACAAATTGTAACTAAGTTTCACCCGAAACAATATGAATATTAATCTAACCCAAAAATTCATGTAAGATTAACTAATGTAAGGTAATTATTTTTTTAACCCCTCCCTTCATATTCCCAAATGCAATGCATTATAAAGTGAGAGTTTACTAGAGAAGGTGACAAGTTTGAGAAATGAAGTTAAGAGCAATACATTAGGAGTAATTTATGCAATCCTATCTTATCTTATCTTATACTCTCGCCAATTCACCTTAAGAGTCCCATTTGATTTTTCACGGATTTTAAGGAGAGTCAAAAGTGGGACCCTAAGGGTAGGAAAGAGAGTGGTATTATGGGTTTTTAATGTAAGGGAGGAAAATTAGTATGGGTAATGGAGGGTATAATTGAAAATAGGATAAAGCTACTAAGGGCATAAAAGTCAAAAACCCATACCAAAAATAGAAATGGGACAATTAAGGTGACTTGACCATAAAAGGAAATGGGAAACATAAGCTGAATAGGAGGGAGTATATTATAAATTCTCAACAAAAGAGACATCAAAGACACTCATAGTATGTAATAATATACAAATAAAACACACATGTAACAACATTATATGGTACAATTGAAGATTTTTCAATTACCACTACTTTCAATTGTTATCAAGAACATACGAGTTCACAAATTTTAGTATACCATCATCATTATCATTATCATACCTAGTGTATCATGCTCATTGGAACTATGATTAGGGTATAGGAAGGGAAGGAGGGTGGCAAATTATACCCATAAAGGAGAGTGCGGCCAAAGTGTCTCTCGGTAATTTCGGTATACCTTTCCGAGATTTAATTTTAGCATCCAATTTAAGAGGGAATATGTAATCATAATATCTTTTCAAGTGTATCACTATGATAACATCATAAGCACTTTATGTATTATGATTACATTTAGTATAAAATTGTTAATACTTAAGCCTTAATTGATAATTATCATCAAAGTTGTTAAAATCAAGATTCTATTTGGAAGCGTTCCGACTGTAGAATCGAATTGGTAGAATCAAATCGTAGAATCGTAAGATTTTACAATAAACTTAAATTTGCTATCTAGTCATAATTATTCATCTCAGAAACTTCTTTTTCTTAAAAAAAAAAAATAAAATTTAATTTTCGTTTACTTCATTTTTAAGAATGAAATAGAAAAATATTTAATAATTAGTTTAAATTTTCATACCGAAGAAGAAAAATATTTTTTTTTAAAATTATGATGATGGATCGTTAAATTGTAAGAAAAATTAATTAAAGATGATATATAAAAAAAAATTTAAAAAATTAAGAATAAATTTGCAAAATCGAATCGTTAAATTGTAGCATCGTAGAATCGTGTTATGATTGTAGTTCCACAAATTATATTTTAATTAGAATCGTAAGGTTCGACCAACTTACAATTCTACCTACGATGCAAATCGCTCGCTTATTTTTAGATCGTAAAATCGTAGAATCGTAAATCAGAATCGTGATTTGAATAACCATATTCAAGAAGTAGTAAAAGATTTTATATAAGGACTTTACTAATTTTGTCAAATATCCTACTTGTATCGAATCCAAACAATATGTAAAAAGCAAAGGGGAACCCAAACCACGTATAGCACGGCTATAATCCTAGTAAGAATGAATAACATGACCATTTGATCCTTTCTTTGTTTCTAATAAAGTATTTTAAGCAACACCTTCTTCGTCTTATTGGCGAGAAAGAGATTACTAGTGAGTAGTTACCCCATACTTGTTCAAAACACAAACGTCTTATCTTTCTGTTCTTGATTAATTCCCTTTTTATGTTTCCAGAAAGCATCCAATAGCCAAACGAGAGAGAGAGAAGGATCAGTCATATGGAATCAGGTCATCCAAGCTGTTGTCTCCAATTTTATCTCATCAATTAGAATTTAGGATTTCGTTTGTGAACAACATTTCCACCCCAAATTAGAGAATTAGGGTTTGTTTGTTAGTGCTTTAAAAAAATTAACCGGGTCGGGTGGTTACTGCCTACTACCTGCTGCCTACTGCCTACTGCTACGTTGTGTTCTGACAACAATCGACAAGGAAGGATGTCTCGGCCAATGTTACTTGTATTTTTACTGCTCATTTTGATAATTACTTCGCAGTTTGAATGGAGGCAACAGCTTGTCAGCGATGTTGAGTCCAACCAGAGTTTATCTCAGACCCAGAAGCACAATCGTATTTCCAAGAGAGAGGAAGCTGTTAAAGAGAAGGTATACTTTTATATCAAAGCATCTTTAATATTTGTGGGTCGTAGCTTAAATATGCATATTGTTAAGCTATACAACAACTCTTAAGTTTCAGTGAGTTTAGTTTTTGATGAAAAATGCTTAAAGAAAACTCTTGTAAAATGCTTTAAATAGATCATTAACAATTACTCCATTTGTTGTGAATGATTGGATTCAAGTTAACAATGAGTTTCTGAATGCTCGAGATCAATGGTAAAGCCTTGATTGTTGGGAAAACCACAAATCAGATATTAGGAATCTAACTTGCAAGAAATTTAAAATCAAAGCAATCAACAATGCCAAGAGTTAGGTTCACCTAATGTGGGTTACGCCCTCCCAAACCTATATGTGTTTATAATTTGATGAATAAAGGTTCTTGAAGAACCTTAATGGAGCCAACATAATGGAGCTTTCTAGAGTTGGAGAATAAAATTAGATGTTTAAGGATATAGGACTTAGGATTACAACTGAGAGGGAATTACTACTAATGAACGTTAGATAATGATCCAAGTGTTTGGAGGCATTTATACATCATATCGTCAACGTACGTACCATGCGCTAAGGAAACAAAATAGAGCATGCGCGAAATCGCTCAACAATCTTGATATGTTTATTAATTGATAAAAAACAAAGTTCTTGAAGAACTTCAATGAACGCCTATAATTGAGGTTTCTAAAGTTGGAGATTAATACAAGGTGTTTAGGGATAGAGCAATTAGGATTACAATCTAGAGAGAAGTACTTAGAATGAGAATGAGATAATGATCTTAACTGTTCGGGAGGTATTACACCCAAAAGGTGTATAGTGGGGTAAAAAATAAGTAGAGAATGCTCGAAATGGCCCAAACAGCCTAAGCCGAGTCAAGACAAATCCGAAGCCTATTCAACATTCACAATTGCCAAAAATACGACCTAAGAAAAAGTTGACTCAACTTTTCTCCTTGTCTCCAATACTTCAAACCTTTTGCTCCTTTGCGTAAATGATTCTTTTGGCTTCCAAAATCAAAACTCATTCATTACTTAGCAATAATCGAACACTTAGAATTGAAGCCTACATATGAACTAGCCATCAACTATTATGTATAGTCGAGCTCTTTGAAAGTGGCAACCTTAGACTTTGTTCATCTTTCTTATGCTTCGACTGTTATAGTGATATTGGCATACATTGGGGCTGCTTCTAGATACACTTTCTTAGTAAGTTTACTTGCATAGAACTTAGAAATGAATTATACCTTAGTCTTATGGAATTTGTTTCAATTGTTTGGTTACAACTAACATGGTTTGTATCTTTTTTCAATGCATAGAAATTAGTATTAGTTATGTGAATTTAGCTTAGTGAGAAAGTGATAAAGGGTTTTTCCACAAACAATCCATTCATTGAGTGTTGTATGCTAGTTGTTGTGAACATTACTTAGGTAAGGCCACCTTTACTTGTCATCATTTCAGACGGAGGGAGAGTCGATGAATTGCATTGAATTACTCTAATTCAAATGAATTGGATTATATTACTTTAATATCAGTTGCTTTGAGTTTAAACTTTGGCATTGTGTTATGTCTATTCTATTTCTAATCTTATCTTTTATGTTTCTTTTTTTCGTTTTTCCACTTGCTAGCTTGTTAGTAGTTTTTAACCTATTAATATTTTAAGATGCTATGGAGTAAGCTTGTATTATTAGTTTCAAATTAGAGATACATTGTGCATAGATGACGATTTAGGAATGAATGGATGAAAAAAGGAATGCGAAAGGATTAATTTGTTTAGGAAGGGAGGAAAGGGGAAAAAAGTGAAATAATGGTCAACTATTAGTTTTTCCTTTAACATGTTTCCAATTTTGGAGATATTTGGTTTTTAAAAAATAATTAAAGGAGTTACTCTTCACTTTCCTTTTGTTAAATCTCTATTCTTATATGTTGGTATTTAAATGAAGGAAATGTATCTCATATAATCCTTCTCTTTTATTTCCCTTTGATTTTCTTAATCCAAACATGGTGTTGGAGTAGTAATGAGCAAGGTCTAGGAACTTATATAATTGACATTGGAATTTAGTTACCACATGTAGTTATTTAACCTAGGGAATCATTTATTTTTTAACATTCTTTTAATTTCTCTTCTTTTATGCTTTCTTTTGTGTTATTATCTTTGCATTTTCTCACTCATGTGTAGTTAGTTCCCTATTATCAAATACCACACACAAAGGGTCTTTTATGGTTTATCTAATTAAGTTCATTATAACTACAATAAAAATGGACTCAAAGCTGATCATTTGCGTGACCTTTTTTGGTTATAATTTTATTTTGATCTTGCCTAATTTTATGATTGTGTGGTCCATTTGAACTATATAATTTTTGTCACTCAAAAGTTTGCACTTGGAATATGCGTTTATCTTGTGTAAATTATTAACAATATCTTTTTTTGAAATAAAATTATAATCAAAAAATAATTTACACAAGATACACATTTATTGGGTGTAGACTAGAGAATTCTATTATTAGTTATATTTATTATTCAGGTAACATGTAATAGAGGCTTCACGTTTTTGAAATTTTGATTTCTAATTTGTCTGTGTAGATTGCCTTCCTTTTTAATGGTAGAATATTGTGGATTTAATTGTGCTGGAAAATCTTTTTAATGCGGCAAAAGGTGTAATAAGGTGTTATTCACCTTGACCTTTATAGACTTCTATCATCTTGACCAGTAATCTATCTCCATTGGTTTAGCCTCTTTTTCGTAATACATGAGCTACCATGGTTCTTGTTCAATCTCCATTGTGCTAAGCTTTTATAAGCACATATTGCTATTCCCTCTCGTACTAAAACAACTCATAGAATCAGTTTGTTACCCTTGAAGCGGGCTGCATCCTGTTCTTTGATACATTTTCCTTCCCTTGTAGACACATTATTGTTCTACTCCAATCTCTAATACATTTATCTCGTACAAGATCTTTGATTCTTGCATCTCTCATGCAACTAACTTGAATTTGTGTTCTTTATCCTCTAGATTTGTCCAATTTCCAACTTGAATCCTAATTTGCCTTACGTTGATGGTCTGCAAGTCTTTTTCATCTTTCTTTCATAACCAACTTTTACCTATTTTACCTTTTTCTTTCTTGTGTTGATGTGCTTTTTTTTTTTTGAAGTGCATTTGGTTCCTCACAAGTAAATAGGAAAGTGATAGAAGAGAGGTAAAGAATAAAAGGGTTATCTCTCTGTGCACGCTTCATCAAGCAAAATGCATTCTTTTCATCTTCATCAATCAAAATCCATTTTTCTTTCAAAAAGCAATGTTTTGCCAAGACAACTCCTTTGTGGTCTTCTTCATTACCTTTTTTTGTTCTTGTGTTGCTATAATTTAAGTTCCATTTGGTTCTCTTGAGTAAAAAGAAAAGTAATAAAATAATGGTAAAGAGGGAGACAAGGATTTAAAAAGGAGAATGAAAAAGTGGGTTGGTTGGATAAAGGAAACTATATCATGTTCCTTGTAGTTATTTGGAGAATGTTTTGAAAATATTTTGACTACCTTCCCCTTTTCATCATTAGCCACGGGTACGATACATTGGACAAACTGCCACTTGCCTTCTCTCTATGCATGCTTCGCCAAGAAAACTTTATTCTTGTCATCTTCCTCATCAAGCAAACTCTTTATCTCTCTCAAAAATCCTTGTTTCGCTAAGAAATTCTTCTTAGTCTTCATCAAGTAAAAAATGTTTATTCAGCAAGGAATCCTTCTTCATATGTAGTTTGTAGATCTAGATATGACTTTAGTGGATCTGACTTCAGTGGTTCAATCTGAGATCATATTGACTCCTTGTTGTGGAAACATGAAAATGTAATACAACCAATTAATTCTAAATCACTCTTATCCAAAAATTTCCCTTTGCGGTATTATGCGATAACATGGCAGACCGTGTCACACATAGGGTCGTTATGAAGACTTGGGTGATAGTGGCACGAATAGTAATGGCGGTGGTGTGAATGATAATTGGTGAATCATGCCACAATATATTGGTGGTATTGGGTGACGGTGGTGTGAATGGTGATGAAATCCTGGGTGATGATGGGTTGAGGTGGTTATGGTGTTGAGTGAGAGAGGTCGTTTGTTCGTGAGCTCAACATGGTTTCTTAAACTTAACATGATGATTAAGAGATTTGAGGAGAACTCTTTTCGAAAATTTGGGAGACCTAATAGGAAAAATGCTAACCAAACCCTTAGAAAGGTAATTGAGACATGTTTCCTTCTCCCATCCACGATTACCACAAATCAAATGGCTCCTTTTACTTTGTATTCTTTTTTTTTTTTTAAGAATCTTTAATCTGCCCCTGGTACACCGGCTTATATCTCTCTCCTGTATTCTCAACAATCTATTTCTTCATGTGCTCTTCCAAAGCCTTAATTACAAAAAATGGGGTTAGCTGTTGTCTGTACATTTGACAGAATTTGACGCAGGATGCCTGGTCAGTTGATGAATAATCCTTTTCTTTATTGTTTCCAGCTCCTGCTTGTCTTTCCATACTTCTCAATGGTTATCCTTGGGCATTGTTGCATCAAGTGTGTCGATTCAAGCATCAAAGACATAATGGTCATGATGCTGGGTTCTAATGCTTAATTGGAAATAACCTCTTTCTTATTACCGACAAGGGTAAGGTTGCTTACATTTGACCCCCAAACCCACCTAGGTGGGATCATGGGAGCCACTTAATGGTATAGTTGTGGAATGTTGTTGAGTTACTTTTGAACGTTTTGAAATTAAAGTTACATTTAGAGACATGAGCACAAATGGACTTCAAAGAATCAAAATCTTACAGTGTATGAAAGTAATTGATTTGCTGCCACATCCTACTCTGAGATGGTGTAACTTGGAGTAAATTGGAAATTAAAACTGATACATCCAAAGAGAAATTGTGAAACTGGATACAAAACTTGATACTTCTTTGAGAAAGGGGTTTTTAGCTGGAACAGTAGTCAACAAGCCAAGACATGTATACTCATTTTGGGTTTAACCTTCTTTGTGTTATGGTAGTTGAGGAAACTTTGCAAGGCAGGAATAGAGGTACTGTTCATGACTACTTGGTTTGTGATGGTCTGACTGTTGGAGTTAGTAATTAGCGAAAATATGTTGAAATGATCATGTGAACTTGTCTTACTTTTTGTTGTGTTGTAGTACAATGCTTTTATATGAGGGGGGGGGGGGGGGGGGGGGGGGGTGATTAATCTTTTGGCATCTATAGTGTGTAGGCAAAGCTTGCTGATGTCATAAGTAAGTTAACAAACTGAATATAAGTACCATAGTACTTTATAGCAAGTTACAAGTAACTTACTGCTGAAATGGATCTACTGGTCAATCAATCTTCGTACATATTTATGTTCAACTCACATTTTAACATAAATTATTTTTTTAAAAAATTTCTGGGAATTCATTGTGGGTTTTTAAAAGATTTAGTGAGATCGCGGAACCTTAGGAAAAATATATAATGAGAACTGATGCATTGAAGATTTAACGATTATGACGAAGGTGCGTTGATCACGTGCTAGAAGGCTGTTCTTTGGATATCTCTGAAGTTTATGAGGTGGCAAATGTTTATCGGGACTAAGCCCAGAAGTTATTTGTGTAAAGACTGGTTTTATAATTGTTTAGTCCTTGCATTTAAATGTTGCTGCTTGTTGCTTAACTGAAGCACGTGGGGGAGCCCAAATATGATTACACTGTCGCTGCTTTTTTGTGGTTCTCTGCTCTTTCCTGTTGTATGTACCATGAAGAATTCTTTTGTGGCTCTTTCAAGTGGGTTGAGCAAATGATAAGGGCTGTTCTTTTGATTTTTATTAAGTTTGCAAGGAATAAGGATGGCTGCTGGTCACTGCTCATTAGGAATTTGATTAAAAGACTGGTGCTACAACTGTTTGGTTCTGGTGTTTAAATATTATTTCCTTCTCTTCCTTGATAATAAAGTATGACTCTTTTTAGGCCATTTCAAAATGTTGTTGCCGATTCTTAGGAGAATAGGATCAAAATCCAATATTTTGTAAGCTGACATATGAACATGCCTTAAAAAAATAATAATCTGCGGACTGATTACATGGGAATGTATTCTAATAATTCTGCATAACAGATCATTTTATCTCAAGAGAAGAGCATTCAAAGACTGAACGAGCTTGTACGGAATCTGCGAGAACAATTATCAGAGTGCCGAAGTAATAATGGAAGTGCAAACAGCAGTTTAAGCAATTTAACTGAGAGCATTATCGAGCTTGAGCGACAACAATTTTTGGAAGATTAAACAATGATCGATCATAGGAGGCCAATGTCTTACAGTCTTTACTTGTTCTGATGGAATTACTGTTTAACAAAAAAAAAAGGTGCAATTGCTGTTCTGATGGCTGTATTGTTTCTTTCATTTTGGATGAAGTCCATCTCCATGTATACGTCTTGAATATATATTGTGAAATCTTGTTACATAAAGTGTAGTAATTTCTTCTCTCGCCCTAGACTTCTATCTTCACTTGCGGTTTTTAGTTGCTACTTCTCTCAGTTTCCTATAAGAAATACCAAAATTTTTGATTTTTTAAAGAAAAGTTTAAACATGGTATACAACACATAAGAATAACAATGCTTCCTCTGTTTCTGAATGTTTTTCTAGAGATTAATGTATACATAATTTTTCATGAATATATATGTACGAGTTAAGTGTATATTATGAGATTTTATTAGATTTATCACGATGCATAAAATTAATATGTAATTTTTTTTATAATTATTCTATGTAGTATATGTATTTTTGCTAGGAAACTTGTAAACTTTATTTGAAAGGGAAAGGTTTTTAACAAAGCGATTTTGCTTCTTTGGATTCGAATAAGAGTGTATGGGTTCTGACACCAACTTGTAAAACGAATAAAGAATCACTTGTTTTGGGCTGCTTCCCGGAAAGCCCCTCCGATGCTAAAATCAGTGGTAGGAAATACGAAAGGAGAATTGAATTTGAATAGTTGAGAGGTTTTTAGTTAGGAATGCTTACATGATTTGGTAATAAATAAGGGTATTAATAGGCAATAAGTGACAAGATTTGAGTGTCCTAGGGCTATTTTGGTAATTTTATTTTTGGGAGTGGGCCTATAGAGGGTATGGTCAGCCTTCTTGAACCTTTGGCTCGTTAACTTGGCCTATTAAATTGGGTGACCTTTGACCCCATAATATTAGCCCCAGCACAAAGGGCGTCAAAGGAGACTCTTGGCGGACTTTGTGTGAAAAAAAGATTTTAAACAGTAAAGGGGGCCTAATGATGAAGGCCTGACAGGTCTCTAAGCTTTAGAGGCTGAATTATGTTTAGCCAAATTACTTTTGGCCGGATCACCGTTTGGTCGAATCAATTTTTGGCAGAATCATCATATAGTTGGATTGTCTTTGCTACATAAAGGGCTGAATAATTTGTCTTTACCTCCTCATATTCCAAGGGCCGACTAATATAGTGTCGAATAAGTTTCCAAGCTTCCAAGGCCGAATTATCGTACGCCGAATCTATTTTGGCTAGTCCATCGGAGGCCGAATGATCATGGGCCAAACTACTTTTGCTTCTGTAAAGGCCGAACTAAATTTGGCGAATCAGATTGTAAAGGTCGTATTTAGGACCTATGAAGAGGATAAGTAAGTGTCTGAGCCATAGATGAATATGAGGCTTAGGCCCTTTGATATGGAACTACTTTTACTCAAATGCTGAGTGCTGCAAATATATGACGTGGTGGAATAGGTATAGGTGCTGAATAACTCAAGTTTTTTTATTCATAAAGTTTTTGAATCATTATTATAGGGGCTAAAATGCCCCTAGTTAGCTCTTGGGTTAATAAGCCTCAAAATTTGAGCTTTGGCTTCTTAGGAGTCCATCTTATAGGAGCTTATATGAAGAAAGACACTTGCCTAATTTAGAGGCATATGGTGCCAAATAATATAGGTTCTTTTATCTATAAAGAGGCCGATTTGCGGACATAGGGGCTAATGGGTGCCAAGTTGAAGAAACACTTGGGCTAATGAGCCCCATGTTGAAACTTAGTCTGACCCCTTAGAATTCTATCCTAAGAAGGGGCCGTATAAGAAGAGGCACCTGCAGAATAAGATGAGGCATGGGGTGCCAAATAACTTGGGCTCTCTTGCTTCCAAAGAGGCCGACTTATATATAATAGGGGCTAATAAGCCTCAAGTTGGAAAAAATACTCGGGCTAGTGAGCCCCATGTTAAAACAAGTCTGACCCCTTAGGAGTCCATCTTAGACCACTTTGGAATGATATCTTTTTAGCAGGTCTAGGTCTTATTTCGAAATTATAACACCCCTGAATTTTGATAGACTAATCAAACTATATTATATTATATAATAATTCTACCGAAATTTTGACAGAGTTCCATTAGAAATATGGATTGCCTAAATATTGATTTAGGACCGACGTTCGAAATATAAACCTATTTCAATTAATCAACCATTTCGTATTCCAAACTTTCAACTCCACATAGCTCAATCACCAACGCATTTTCTAACTCGAAATATCAGGCGTGTTAAATCACGATTATTATATGAATAATCGCTACGGAAAACTATCCAACCAACATCTAAATCATAACTTAAGTTAAACTATTACAACCTAACCGAAAAGATTTAACGCAGATTAATATTTACACCTTTAAGTCTTAAAATACTAATTATACATAAAACTAAGACGAAAGGAAATATTATAATTACAAACACAAAATGAGTGGACGTAACTCTCTGCCCGTACTCTGACTCCAGCCTTCAGGTACCTGCATATAACGACATGTAATATCAGCCAAATAGGTTGAGTTAGATTCCATACGTATATGCAGATATGATACATTAAAAAAAATGCTACAAATCATTTACTTATGCAAACACAATATTATAAAAATTGTATGTTATAAAAGTCATTTTTCCTTCATTTTCTGTTTTCGTAGATCAAACAGTGTTCCTTTTTCTTTGCTAAAGCAATTTCTTTCAAAGTCTTGAAATCATCAGTCAAACATATGGAATGAACAAACTTTATTTCCATTAGGATAGCTAGGCCCTCCGGATAACTATTAGATAAAGATCCCTAATGTGCACACCTTATAGACGGCCAAACCGTAGCAGAAGATCTAAGTCCGAGGTACTGTTCAACGTACCGCCCAACTATTATGTAGTTTCGAGATAATTCCGACGAGGTTCCCATTTCTTGAGACACCACAAAGTTAATCCCAGCCGTTTCAAAACATTAAACAATCTATAACTTTTCAGTAATTATTTTAAGATTCGAAAAACCACTTTCTATATTAGAAATAACATCTCTCTGTATTTAAACCAATCTCAACTAAAGAGAAAATACATACCTTTGGACTCTTTTCTCGTAATTATTAAAGATTTAAGCAAGAAATCTAACCTTTTAAATTACAGCAAACCAACTAGCACAATCAATACGGCTCCTCAATGAAATCAGTATTTACAATATAAACATGTATGTGTTTAATAATTGATGGTGGATTTGACTTGACTAGCTAATGAGCTTTGTTTGATTTTAATTCTTTTTATTTGAATTGATACTTATTAGTATAATTAATTTAGTTAAACCACCAATTGTCTTTAATTTCCAAAGTAATATCCACCATATTAAAACACTCCCTTAGTTTATTAATCAATACTAAAGCTCCTAATCTAATATTGAAATTTTAACAGAAACTTAAAATGGGGATAGCTTCCTCCATACAGATCTAAATCATGCATTTCTTGAGCCTATCTTTGGTAAACTTTTGATAAGAACAACTTTTGTGAAATAGTATTTTGCTAAATAAGCCCAGAAACGGCTTAAATTTATAATTTTTAAAACCGCGAGAAATTCTTACAAATTTCTTTTACACAATAATTCAAGATAAATGATAGAAAATTAATAATCTAGGTTACTATTAAACACATAATTAACTCCTAATTACAACTAATTCATTCTTAGAACCTTAAAATAAAAAAGCCTCGAATCAATTTCATAACGTAAACCCTAATTTGTAAAACTTAACAAAACCAAAATTAAATGAAGAATTGAACTTACCCACACCAATGAAGGTTAAAAACTATCAAATGCTCATTTAGATCAATACCTTCTAACACTAGCCTTCATGTACATTCCTCACAACTAATAATCATAAATCAACCTCAACTGAATCGATACCTTAAATTCCTCAGCACTGGGATATGAAGATCCGTGCGTACCCAAAATCAAACCCGCTCTAATACCAAGTGTAACAACTCGAAACTAACTAGCTGTTAAATAAGCTTAATTTAAACCAATACAAAAGCTCAATACTTATATCGGGCTATTATATTGATAATATAATCAACTACTCAACTGATTATATTATCCACTAGACATCCATCAAAATTTTAAATAATAGAGTTTACAACCTTTGAAAGATGTAAAGAACTACATTATAACAATCATTTGTAATGATTTAAAATATATAAAATTCTACAGAAAATCCGGCAAAATTTTGTTTGTAAATCGGATAAACTAAAAATTCTCCTTTCGACTTAAAGTCACCCTGCAAGTTAAAAATCAACATTTTAAAATAACAACCGGCCAGTGGCACATGTACCATAGAATCTTAATTCATATATAATATTATAAAAGTAATAATCATAATAATAATAATAATAATAACAATAATTTAAATTATATTAATAAGAAAGATTATACATCTATATGATTAATGGTAAAGAGGCAAGGAGTACTTTTAGGTAAAAAGGGAGAAAAAAAGATGAAGTAATAAAAGTAGATGTTAAAAGCGGTGTAAGGATTAGTTATTTGCATTCCTTCATCACTGTGTATTAATCATTTCTCAGTTCCCCACTCTTCAACTCCATCTTCATAATTTCTCATCTCTACTTCTCCTTCAATCTTCTTTCCAACCTTGATACTTAATAAACACATCTTCTTACAGTTATATATATGCGTATGTGAAATTTCATAAAGGTTAAAGATTTTACAATTAATTGCGTGTTATATACCATAAACTCTTCAGTGCATGTACCATCCACATAACCACCAATCTTCTTAACGTGTGATCTTTTCCACCATTCTAAACTAGTAGGTGCTCTTCCATACTCCTTAACCTATGTAAATTTGGTAGAAACTTCATGAATCTATGCAATGTAAAACATGACTGACAAGTAACAATAATTGTTACTTTTGTAATAATATGAAACATAGTAACACAGTCATTCTTACATCATGTGGCCAATTCTCCCTTAAACAAAGGCACTAAAATTCACATTTTCCAATTTTCACTGATACATAACCGTCCATTATTTGTTACTTGCAATTTATTTCATAGCAATGATTAATGTTATAATATAGCATACGTACAAAATCACATTTCCACGAGCATAACTTTTTGATCCTCTTGTATGCACTTGATGTGGCATTTCAAGAGCTCTTTTCCCTAGCGATGACTAGGTATTAAAATGGATCCTAGACTCGATCCAAATCCGTTTTCATGGATATGCGTTCTAAACTTTTGGACCTAACGAATCCGGATCCGGGTCTAAAAAAAATATCTAGATTCGAGCCCGTGGATCTTTAGGACCCATTTTTATTTTAAAAATCCCTTTAAATATGGGTTGTATTTAATTACTAACTACCCATCGGATGCTCATTCTCTGTGTTAAAACGGTAGAATTGCTAACTCCCAATTCTTTTGTCAGGATCCTCTAATTTGATAAGGATGTGTAAATTATGCATATATTATATGCGAACAATAAAATACAACAATGAAACAAGATCTTTCTATTTTATTATAAAGATCAATGAGATCATCAACTTGACATGAGCAAGAGAAATTGCGCTAGTTTTAAAGGGAAAAGGCGGATCATGGAAGAAGGATTGTTAATAAAGCAGCAGGATGATGTAAAAGACATGAAATGGGGAAAATAGGAGAAGAAATGAAAAGAGTGAGTAAAGTTGCAAGACTAATGGTAGTTGTAATAATGTCACAATATATATTATTATCATTAGTCAATGAATACAACTCTATCGTAATCTCAATACGATGCAAATTTCATATCAAACACGCCAAAATAAGTTGGACCCGTTTTGGATCCGAATCCGATACTGGATCCGTAGTATCTATGGATCTGGATCTGGGTACAAAATATATTAGATCCGGATCCAGATCTGGGTCTTGCCTAAGAAAATGGATCTGGGTCTATCTGGACCCGGTCCAAATCCGACCCGTGCCATCCCTAGCGATGACAATCTCTAACAATATTTTATTGTTAGTGTTTCCATGTTCAAAATCAAAAACTTAATTGTGTATCCAATGTAATGCACTAAGTACAAATACCTTAAATTATTCAGAGCACCAATATGTGTAACATTTGAGAAATTAATGATTAAAACGAGTGAGTTTAAGAGAATTGTAAGTATGAGAATGACCTTATATATACATAATATAAAAATATTCCAAACTTAATTTCTTTTCTTTTGTACTTCTTTCAATTAAAAAAAATAAAAATAAAATAAAAATAAAATATATCAAACCTTTATCACCTTTTCTCCCTCTCACTCGTTGGAACCCAAAGGAAGAATCAGAGTCATGTTCTTCCTCTGATTTCTTCTTCTTCGAATTCCTTCTTCCTCTGATTTCTTCCACAAATTCCTTCTTCCTCTGATTCTTTCGCATTCTTCCTCTGAATCCTTGATTCTGATTTTCGCAAGAAGAACAACAATGGTCGTCGTCTTCTTTGTCTTCGACCTTCGAAGGAAGCCACAGCCCTAACACCGTCCCCTTCATCTAATTTTAAAGCTACAATGTCGTTATTCATCTGATTTCGCTCCTGGTTCTTCAAGAAACGTAGTCCTTTGCTTCTTTTTGGAAGGTGACGAATTGAAGCCCATCATAAGCAGTAGAAATTTCCCTTCCTTGACCCAGATTCTACCAAAATGAGGGAGGTTTGAGTGAGATTTGGCCCTGATTGATTAAACATCAAATCCAAGTCAGAAAATCAAGCTTTGAATTTGAATTCTTGTTTCTTGTTGTTGCAAACAGAAGGTAATCCTTCTTGATTTCTTTCCCTTGTATAACCTTTAATTCATGTGTTAAACCCTAAATGTTGTTGAATCTTGGAATGCATATGAGTTAGTTAGATGAGTTATTAATTGGAAATTCATGGAAAATGTGTTATTAGTGAATGTTGTGTTAAGTTTGTCGAGTCTTGGAGGCTAATAAGAAAATATGAATTAAGGAAATTATGGTTTTGTTGAAGAGATGTTAGATATTGGTGAAAGAATTGAATAATTGGTGATCGTAATTAAAGTATGAGATTCTTTGGAAATCTTTGATTTTGGGAGGAATATTGGTTGTCTTAGTAAATGAACAAAGGGATATTCGTGAAGGATAATTAGATTCTTAGTGGTACACTGATCATGGATATCAATTAACAAATTGTGTTTAAATAATAAAAGAGGATGATGATTATTGAGAAACCTCTAGTAGAGTGTAAGCAGTCCAAGATTCTTGGATCATAAAGTTTTGTGGTATATGATTGGACTAAGGGATGAACTTTGTTGGTTTGCCTAGATTCTTTAATATGCGTAAAAACGAACTTATGACATGAGATGTTGCAACGCCAAAATAGAGTTATAGTTAAACCTTGGTTGTAGAAGGAGATGTAATAACTTATATATTAGTACAGTAGCATCGGACGCCTTTTTATGATATTGTGATTGTTATGCTTCAGGAGGCGACAACGTCGAAGAACCCTTCTAGTTGATAGCTGTGATCAGGATTCGACTCTTTGAAGAGACATCGTAGGTGAGTAGTAGCAGTCCCTTAAAGGGTCAGATCAGACTACATTCTTGAAAATAAACTTTTTACTAAACCTCTTTGAATTGGAAATTGTTGAGACAAATGTTGTTGTGAATGTTTATGTTGATATTATGATATGGTCAATGGATGGGGCTTGCAAGCTGGTCATTGACGGAGTTGAGGAACACTATTTCCTACTCCTTGTTTTGAAGCGAATTGTCATTGAGATATTGACTAGCTTCACCCGAGAGCGACATAGCCATAGAGCTATGGGGCAGCTCTCAAACTAGACTCCCTATGCGCACATAGATCTAGGGAACTGATGTTGCTTTTAAACCTATGATTTGAATTGCTAAAAGTTTTGTTGTTTTGGATTGTTACTTCTCATTCAGTTTGATCTAACCCGTTGTTGTTTCCAACTTTTAGCTTGTTTGCAGATCGGAACCGGTCGGGAATGATGGGTTAGCGGAGGTGATTAGAGGTTCTAAGGATGTATATTGAGCTGAGTACGTAGGAGTTTGTAGATTTGTAATAGGATTTCAGATAAATGTAAATTTGATTTGGTTGTGTTGGTTATATCAAACTAGTAGAGAATTGTATGATCATCATGTGTTTTAATTAGATGTTTGGTTTGAGAATTAGTTGAGTTAGTTACGTTAAAGAGCTGGTCACCCCTTTGCTCAAATTTTGGAAGTGTGATATAAGTTTCTTGGAAATGAACCCCGTGATGACCATGTTTACTTAGTCAACGGTAAGTCGGGTTGTTACAGTTGGTATCAGAGCCAAACTGCGAACGTGGCTAAACCTTAGGGTTAGTTCATATAGCGGGCATACAATCTTGGGAGTAAGGAAAAACTTGATTTGAGGGTTTAGATGTTTAAGATAAGAGATAGGAACATAAGTGAATATGATTGTGGTATTAACCTAGGTGTTTGAGTTAGTCTTGTTTTCTTAGAAATGTAGGATGTGAGTCGTGAGGATTACGGGGTAAAACGGGAAAACACTCTTAACAATTGATCGTGATGGCAAGAAGATTCAGTTGGACGATGTAAAGTTAGAATTTGATTTTTGATGATACCAATGTCTTGTTGCTTATCATAGTTCCTTGTCGATTATCCTTTTAGTAGCAAGAATATTATGTCCTAAGATTGCGAATCGTGTCACCTTGTTGCTAGCCCTTTCCTATCAGCTTTTGTTTGTCGATCCATGATTATGATTATAGTTTGGTGCACGAAAGATAGTTGTGTAGTATTGATAGTGTTCGGTTGCAAGTGAGTTGAACTTTGAAATGTCTATGACATTGTAGGAGAGTTAGTGAAGACAAAGTACTTGAAGCCTTTATGATAGAAAAGTCTATGATAAGAGCATATGATAATTTTCAAAGCCTATTGATTGAGTTGCATACGGTGCTCATATGTTGGTGTAAACGATGAACTTTTTAATGTTATTGGACCATATCATATATTATAGTTTGTTTGGATATTGGACCTTATAGATTTGTTAGAGTTATTGGAGAATCGTGTGATTATCATCTAGAATGAACAAAGTTTCTTTTGCTGATTGGAAGAGCAAATATGACATAAGGATGGGATGTCATTCGTTAATTTGAGGTTTTGTTAAGTATAATTGATTATATTAATTGCAACCGTATATGTACGGATCTCAACGTAAGTTACTTTAAGAGGAGCTAGAGTTGTAAATTTTGGTTAACAAAAAGTAAAGGTTATACTTTGCAAATATGAAAATTTATGTTCAAAGCCTTGGGTTAAGATAGTTCGAGGAATGAAGTATGTTGGATTGTCGTATAATGGATAAAAGTAGAACTAGTTCCAAGGCTTGGTGTTTTATTGTTCATCATTGAGGAATATGTTTACTTTAACTAAGTTAGGATTAGAAGTGCCTTTATGAAAGTTTGGATGCAATGAAGTATGAAATTTAACAACTATTATTTGTTTACGGCAAATCATGTAGAGAAACTAAATTAGGACTAAGTCATCATGAAAGCGAGACCTTTGCTGGAGGGAAAAATTGCATGTCTTAGAGAATTTATGGACTTAGGAGGTAATTGTAGTGCTTTGAGATGCTATATTGTGAAGTAGATAGGTAGGAGAGTTTTCGTCTAAAATCTAAGGTATATTCGTTATCTTGGGAGTGTCATACTAAATGTTTGTCTTGGAGTCAGAAATATGAAATAGGGATTTTAGAAATAGTTATATATTGAGATGCAGATAAGTAACAAATTTATAATTTGAGGAGTAAGATGGTTATCATTGGATAAGGACAAATAAGCTTTAGGGAGCATAATGTTCTTATTAAGAGTTGTGTACATTGGTTGACTATGGTGGCATAGCAATTTTGTGTATAGTAAGTAGTAGCTTATCGACTTGCGTTACCTGTGTCTATTGAGCGAGTGCATGACATGTTCCACGTATCTCAGCTGAGACAACACATCAGAGACGACTCACATGTTCTTCAGCTCGAACAGCTAACTCTTGTCGACACCTTACAGTACGAGGAGACTCCATTCAAATCCTAGATAGGAAGACACAGGATACACATTGGGGTAGTGTAGCACTTCTGAAGGTGTTATGGTCTAATCACGTTACCGAAGAAGCCACGTGGGAGGCAGAAGATGCCTTGAGGTGAGATTATCCTTGGTTGTTTGCTCAGTTATTTCTATGTTTATCGCTCTATAGCTATTGCATCTCCTTAGTCTTAGAAAGTTAAGTTCGAGGAAGAACTTCATTCTAAGTTGGGTAGAATCATAAGATTTTGGAATAATACAATGTTTTAACTATGCCAGGCCTTAGAGTTTGGTGGTTCACATAGTTAGAACGAGTGATATAGATTCTTTCAGTGCATAGAGTATGAGTAATTGGGTAACATAGCCTTATGATATGTATGATAGCTGGATATTTGTATATGTTCTTGAGACTTGGTTTAAATTCGAGGACGAAGTTCTTTTCAAGTTGGGTAGAATGTAACATTTGAGAAATTAATGATTAAAACGAGTGAGTTTAAGAGAATTGTAAGTACGAGAATGACCTTATATATACATAATATAAAAATATTCCAAACTTAATTTCTTTTCGTTTTTACTTCTTTCAATTTAAAAAATAAATAAATAAATATAAATAAAATATATCAAACCTTTATTACCCATTCTCCCTCTCACTCGTTGGAACCCAAAGGAAGAATCAGAGTCATGTTCTTCCTTTGATTTCTTCTTCTTCGAATTCCTTCTTCCTTTGATTTCTTCTTCAAATTCCTTCTTCCTCTGACTCTTTCGCATTCTTCCTCTGAATCCTTGATTCTGATTTTCGCAAGAAGAACAACAATGGCCGTCGTCTTCTTTGTCTTCGACCTTCAAAGGAAGCCACAACCCTAACACCGTCCCCTTCATCTAATTTCGAAGCTACAATGTCGTTATTCATATGATTTTGCTCTTGGTTCTACAAGAAACGTAGTCCTTTGCTTGTTTTTGGAAGGTGACGAATTGAAGCCCATCAGAAGCAGTCGAAATTTCCCTTCCTTGACTCAGATTCTACCAAAATGGGGGAGGTTTGAGTGAGATTTGGCCCTGATTGATTAAACATCAAATCCAAGTCAGAAAATCAAGCTTTGAATTTGAATTCTCGTTTCTTGTTGTTGCAAACAGAAGGTAATCCTTCTTGATTTCTTTCCCTTGTATAACCTTTCATTCATGTGTTAAACCCTAAATGTTGTTGAATCTTGGAATGTATATGAGTTAGTTAGATGAGTTATTAATTGAAAATTCATGGAAAATGTGTTATTAGTGAATGTTGTGTTAAGTTTGTCGAGTCTTGGAGGCTAATAAGAAAATATGAATTAAGGAAATTATCGTTTTGTTGAAGAGATGTTAGATATTGGTGAAAGAATTGAATAATTAGTGATCGTAATTAAAGTATGAGATTCTTTGGAAATCATGATTTTGGGAGGAATATTGGTTGTTTTAGTAAATGAACAAGGGGATATTCGTGAAGGATCATTAGATTCTTAGTGGTACACTGATCATGGATATCAATTAACAAATTGTGTTTAAATAATAAAAGAGGATGATGATTATTGAGAAACCTCTAGTAGAGTGTAAACAGTCCTACATTCTTGGATCATAAAGCTTTGTGGTATATGATTGAACTAAGGGATGAACTTTGTTGGTTTGCCTAGATTCTTTGATATGCGTAGAAACGAACTTATGACATGAGATGTTGCAACGCCAGAATAGAGTCATAGTTAAACCTTGGTTGTAGAAGGAGATGTAATAACTTATATATTAGTACAGTAGCATCGGATGCCTTTTTGTGATATTGTGCTTCTTATGCTTCAGGAGGCGAGAACGTCAAAGAACCCTTCTAGTTGATAGCTGTGATCAGGATTCGACTCTTTGAAGAGACATCGTAGGTGAGTAGTAGCAGTCCCTTAAAGGGTCTGATCAGACTACATTCTTGAAAATAAACTTTTTACTAGACCTCTTTTGAATTGGAAATTGTTGAGACAAATGTTGTTATGAATGTTTATGCTGATATTATGATATGGTCAACGGATCGGGCTTGCGAGCTGGTCATTGACGGAGTTGAGGAACACTATTTCCTACTCCCTGTTTTGAAGCGAATTGTCATTGAGATATTGACTTGCTTCACCCGAGAGCGACATAGCCATAGAGCTATGGGGCAGCTCTCAAACTAGACTCCCTATGCGCACATAGATCTAGGGAACTGATGTTGCTTTTAAACCTATGATTTGAATTGCTAAGTTTTGTTTTTTTGGATTGTTACTTCTCATTCAGTTTGATCTGACCCGTTGTTGTTTTCAACTTTTAGCTTGTTTGCAAATCGGAACCGGTCGGGAAGGATGGGTTAGCGGAGATGATTAGAGGTTCTAAGGATGTATATTGAGCTGAGTACGTAGGAATTTGTAGATTTGTATTAGGATTTTGGATAAATATAAATTTGATTTGGTTGTGTTGGTTATATCAAACTTGTAGAGAATTGTATGATCATCTTGTGTTTTAATTAGATGTTTGGTTTGAGAATTAGCTGAGTTAGTTACGTTAAAGAGCTGGTGACCCCTTTGCTCAAGTTTTGGAAGTGTGATATAAGTTTCTTGGGAATGAACCCCATGATGACCCTGTTTACTCAGTCAACGGTAAGTCAGGTTGTTACAATATGAAACTAAGTTAATCCATTGCGCATTTGCCACATTTTTGGCTTTTTCTCTATCATCTTTTCCTTTGTCATATTAGCATTGTAGTATGCATGATGAAGTTGCCATTTATAATGCTTCCATTTGTAATTAACAAAGAATAAAAACATTCAATAAATCTCTGTCTTATGAGGTAAGAAAACTTTGTCCTATATCAAACATACAAAAATAAGAATTCGGTGAAAAACACTGAAAACACATTATGCTTCAAGATAAAAAAAAATGGTGTTTTACATGTATGAAAAATTTTAAAGATCTTTTCCTTGTAATGATCATCAACATGCTTCCATGTATGTGCTCCAAGTGGGCAAAACGACACATCTCTCGAAAAGTCATAAAGAAGATGATTAAAAACCAACCCTCCTTTTCTTACTGATAATTCATTCTCATTAAAATGAATAATGATCCTTTGTCCAGTTGGTAAGCAGCAAACATGCTTAGCAACTAATGTCCCCTCTGTTGAAACGGTTAGAGATGGTGAACGACAACAAGACGGGGGTGAATTGTTGTTTTGATAAGTTTAACTATTTTTTCCCTATTTTTGCGGAATGAAATTGCGGAATTAAAACCTAAACTTAATACGAAAAAATAAAAGGAGACAACACAAATTTACGTAGAAACCTTCTAGGCCTAAATAGAAGGAAAAACCACGGCCCTTCAAGATTTCAAAATTCTTTTCTATGTTTTAGGCAATTAGTTACAATTACATAAAATTCATAAACAAAACTAGGCCAACTTCTCTTTCTCCTTCTCTTGCTTCACTAGAAGCTTCTCTTTTCTCCCTTAGACTTAGCCAAGTCTAGTTACAACAATTTTCTTAAAAACCCTTTACAAAGGATAAATTCCTAAGGATAAAATTAAAGATTTGGACAAGAAAATAATATAAGTTAATTGGAAATTTTTGGAGCAAAATATTTCTTGTTTTATTTTGAAGTCTCACGTATGGACTCTTGCTCTCCACCTTTTCGGTTGAAAAACAAATTTCCTTTATATAGGAGCTCATGTAGCTAGTAAAAAGAAATAACTACCCATTACATCCTTATTCCTTAGATTAAGGAGAATTAAGTGGATCTTGAATCTTAAGAAAAAAAAAACCACGATTATTTTCTCACTACATCCTTATTCTTATGATAAAGGAGAAGTAAGTGGATCTTGATTTGCAAGATAAAGCCACAGTTATTTTCTAAAATAGGTAAGGTAGTTTTTCTTAATTAAACCTATATTGCAAGCCTATTTATGTGGAGAAAAATAAGGAGAAGTTTTCTATACTTTAAAAGGAACATTAATTTTCTTTTAAAAAACATTTTTCCAATTAACTTATTAAATGAATAATGCCACAAATTAAATTTAACCAATACATCAACTAAAAACCAGAAAAATATATTTTACAGAATTTTTAGCTGACGTTGATCCTTCCTGTAACACCCCTGAATTTTCGACCCCTTTCACGAAAGGGGTGTTACACTTCCAGACTTCAGATTTGGGGAATAGAGTACTGTCTCCAGCTACAAGCATCGTCAGATCATCAAACTTAGGAACAGTAGACCTCTTGTCTACATTTGACATCCTAAGCGATTTTTCTTATCTAACTTCCTTGGATACATTTGACAAGTACAACGTTCATAGACTAAGTCATAGGCACTATCAATGATCCTTATCAAGACCGGATATCGACCTGCACACAATCTCTAAAATATATTTGTTTATATTAAGTGTAGTCATCATCAAAACCTAAGAGAGCCAACACCCTCCGTTATCCGCAATTTTTGAGGTTCGTTATCTTTTATCTCCGTTGAGTAAATAAAGAATCATAAATAATTAGAACAGATTTTATAGCATGTATACATACGAATATTTAAGCATGCTTTCCTTCTACTTCAACAACCTCATCTGGATCCACATCTATAATCTCGGTCCATTGACCTTTTCCCCCTGGGTTCCACACTTTTTTTTTTCTTTTATTAGGAACTTGATCAAGTCTTTATGTCCATCAATAGTAATACCATAAGTGCACGGCTTAGCGTAGTACATCGGCAAGTACGGGTCGAATCCACAAGGAGTGGGGGTTAAGTTAATAGTTTCTCGATCGATTAGTGTGTTCGAAAACGTAAAATATGATATTTGGAGATAGAAATAATTAAAACAAGCAATTAAAAGTACTTGATGAAAATAAAGCATAAAAGTGATAAGGATACAATGAACTAAAACCAAGGATAAAATGATCAATAAGCTAAGAGGCATAGGTTAGGCTTTCTCACCAAAGTAGTGTTTACTAAACATTAACCTAAGGTCATGGATATTTTGTTATTGGGAAGAACGTAAAATAAGTACTAATGTTCTCTCGCTAGCAACAAAAGCTTCCTAAACATACTCAACTACCTATTCTCATGAAGCTAAGCATAATTTAAGACATGAAGCAAACATTCAACATTTCCAATCAAAGCATCTACCTATTCTCATAGAGATGTCTTAACTTTTAACCATAGATTATCGTTAAAAATCGACTCTCGCCCTCAATTCAACGACACTACAACATGATAGCAAAACCCATCTTAAACCATAAACAACACAACCAAGCCAAAGGTAAAGAATGAAATTCAAACTACAGACATGGTGATGATGCCTAGCCTTAGCCAAAACAAACTACTCACTCATACTCATATTGAAATTATAGATTGCAAACAAGCCAAGAATCACAGATGAATAAATTAAACTAGAGTATCCTAAAGAGATGAGTAGTGGAAAAACTACAAGCATGAATATATGAAACTAAAGGCAAATAATCAAAGATAACTCAATGACATGAATTGAAAACAATATAAGCAAGCATAGAAGTTACTCTTTTAAGTTAAATTCAAGGATGAACAAGATGATTTGATGATTCAAAGTAATACCTTCCAAAAGCTTCAATAATAGTACATCAATGGTTGAAGAATTTCAAGTTGCAAAATATTACAATAAAGGATAAAGTTAAGATTGTATTTGGAAAGTGAAAATACTTAATTGAATTGAAAGGGAAATTATGCTAACACTATATTTTAATTGAAATGAAAGCAAAGCTATGAAGAATACATAGAAATTACTCAAAATGAAAGGTGAAAACTGAGATGATTGCTCCATCTTCCTCTTCTCTATTTATAGGCTGTTGGAGGGGAGGGGGTGGTTTCCTAATTGCTCCAACACCCCTAGATTGTAGGGGGAAGGGGGGGGGGGGGGTGCCACCCCTAATGAATAGGGTTGAGTGGCTAGCAGTCTTGGCAGCAGCAATTAGAAGCAACAAATGTAATTGGACCTCGAATGATACTCACAAAGATCGCAAAAGCTGCTGCCGCCCATTTTGCTCGACCCGACCGGATCTCGCTCGACCAGTCGAGCCACCATCAGGTCCAACATAAACTTTAAAAATTAGACAAAATGTGAAATGTAGCTCCGCTCGACCTGAGCCATCTTGCTCGACCAGTCGAGCGGATGTCCTGTACTCCTGAATTGAATCCTGCTGATGATCAGAAGCTCCGGAAGTTGAATGCACTTCACTCGACCCGAGCCAACTTGCTCGACCAGTCGAGTGAACTTTGGATATGTAATACTCAGCTTCTGACTCTAGCAATGCTCCTGGACTGCTCGATCTACCTTGGCTCGAGCGCATTTTGGTCGAGTGGATTTACTTTTGGCTTCTTTTTGGCTTGTTCTTATGGCTTGGCTCATAGCGTTTCACTCATTTGAGCCCTCGGTGTTTAGGTGAGCAATGTAAGCAACCAAAGGGGCTAATTTGTGCTCGGTATTGATCATTAGATTCTGAGATGAAATAAAACACCAAAGCAACAAAACAAGCGTAAAATCCAATAAACCAATGTAATAACATGTAGTTTCCTCATGCTAAACAAGCCACTTGTAGGGGTAAAAATACAGATAAAATGTAGCTAACAGAACTATTATCTCATTTTGCTTTGCATTGGGATCTTCTTTACCCTCACACGACTTTTCCACAACCCCTTCAGTTTATACACTTTCATCTAGTACTTGAGCATCAACAAGCATTTGTAAACATGCATTTGTGACCGTGAAAGACTTTGTGGAAGGATTAATGAAAGACTTCGGATTGGTAGGCTTGGTGTTAATCGATGAATTATTAGCCACCATTGAGGACTTAAAAGTTGTAATACCATTTGAAGACTTCATGGATGGATTGATGGGAGTTAAGAACTTAAAATTTACAGATTATTTATGGGAGCAGAAGACTTGAAATGAAGACAGTGGTTCCCAATAGCATTTGAAGACTTTGGCTATACCATTTGAGGATGCTTGGTAACATCATGTGGGGAATTTGGGCAACGATTATTAAAAGCTTGAGGGTTGTAGTTGTCTTAGACGTAAAATTAATGGATAATTGGTGCGCATTGAAGACTTGAAATTTGAAAACATAGAGTGATTAGGTGGATCATTTTGAAGTCTTAAAACTTGTTTTCTTGAGTTCTAAAGGTCCAAACTGAAGACTATGTGAATTGGGTTTGGTTGTCTTTGAAGTCGTGCGCAGTGCAAGTTTGCACATGCCTCTTTTTTGATCCGAGCATAATTTTCAGCATTAATATGTGAAGCTTTATTTCAGAAGCTCATAATTTCACAATTACTATAAACATGCACCAAAGTAACACCAATCAATGCCAAGTAAATGTACCTAGCAACCAATTAATTCATCAAAACTTATTTGTTCTTATTTTACCATTACGGATGAAACAAAATGCCAGGTAACGCTGAAATAGAGGCCACTAAAGGAACTTTGGTGCACCTTTTAGAACCCACAAGTTGATTCAAGTTTATAAAAGAGAAGATAGAGTTGTAGTGCAAATGTGACACTAATAAAGCATCGAATGATACTTGCAACTAAAGTTAAAGCCTCTGATAAATAAGAAATATCATAAAAAAAAACCACATAAACTATCAACAAAAAAGCACAAAAAAAAAAAACTAAATCAATCTATTCAGATTAATCACTATTATATCCAAGGTCAAAAAAGTCCCAAGGCCAAGTTCCAACTACAAAACTCTAACCAGTTTTTGATTTATCATTTACATAAAAAACTTGTTTTGCATGACTTGAAATAATAAATGACTTATTAGTTAACAAACGATCCTTGTGAATTAACTTTGAAAAGTTCACTTGAGGCCTAGCGCCATATAGTTGAGTAAATAATGGTAATGTCTCACAAGGGCACCGTTACCACTCTCGAAAAAGAGTTTAAAACAATAAATTATTATTTTTTGAGTAAGTTCACATACTTTCTTATTGGTTGAAACCAAAGATAATTAGCATTTTGTTATAAAAAGAACAACAATTGTAAACATAATAGTTACAATAAGAAACAAAGTTTTTAAAGGACGATCAACCATCTTTGTGTCATCAAACATCTACTCACTAATTACATAAACACTCTTTTATTTTATTATGATAATTATTCTACGTCTAGATGGAGGATAAAAAACAACAATACATCATAACAAACTTTTAACAACTTGAAGGAATAAATGTAACCGCCTCAAATTATGAAGGCCAACACTAACTGGAATTTAGTATTAATCAAGCGAAAGCTTAATTTTTTCAACACAATTAAGGGGTTACTTAAAGGATACACCAATGTCCAAGTAGAATACTTGAACCAAAACCAAAGCAATATAACAGAAGTCTTAAATGTCTAAAATAAAGGAAAATTAAACCAAATCGAAATATATCCAAAGTTCAAATTAAATCCTTAAAATAGTCCAAAACTAAACAACTTAACTAATAGTCTCTCAAATACAATAAAGAGATCCATACAAAAGGGGAGTCATACTCCAACTCGGGTTCATCTTCCACTCGTATATCCTTTCTCCGTCGAGGTGCCATAGGGGTTTACTCTAAAAACAAAACCATTGGAAAAAAAAACATACAAAGCATAGTATTAGCAAAAAGGATGAGTATAAATACACTAGTGTCCATCAAACAAGTTATTAAAACCCTTTTTAGTTGAGTAGATTCATTTTGAAATATGCTTTTTTCATTTGATAAATCATATTATCATTCAAACCCAATTGGTTCTATAGTCATTTCAAATTCTCATTTTTCATCATAAATCATAAGATCTCAATGGATCCAAATCAATTTCAAACTCATATCATAAGTTTGCATGGGTACTCTGTGAGTCATCCTATGACTCGTATGGTAGTCGGTCTACCGTCCGCGACATGTCGGGCAAGTGTAACACAATGGTATTGTGAACAATACGCGCTCAGCATTGGTGAGCCGTTTAATCATGCACATAACATTTGCTGTGACATATGTACCCACCATTTAGGCTAAAAAAAATTTCTATGTAATATATAACTTGTAATTTCAATAGCATTTGAAAAGTCAAAAATATTAACTTTTTCCATATGATAAACATCTTTTATTTGCAACATATAGCAAAACATACTTTATTGCGACATAGTAAAATCAAATCATAATCTTTCCCACATGGATAAAACATACTTAGCATAGTCGTATCATCAAACATAACCTTTGTATTATATTGGGGCATCACTAGCATGTATGGAAATGCATCGTAACAAAAAGTAATTAAAGTTCAATATGATTTTTCAAGGAAACTAATAAAATGTTTCGTTTCAATCCTTCTTAAAGTAAATATAACTTAAAAGAGTTTTGAAATTCATTCAAAACAACTAGAATATAGTTCATAAGTCTATAAAATCATTATCAAAGAAGATTTCATAAAACACTATTTTCTTAGGTACGAGATAGTTTTGCCGGTAATAAAATCGATAATTGGTTTACAAAATACATATTAATTCTCCAACAAGACCCAAATTAATCAAGTCATTATAATACCTTAATTAAAATGAATTTACGGTTGTCCCATCAGATTATAATTGGTTATCCAATTTATAACGATTTTACAATTACTTTCGACAATTTAGGTATTTACCGTTATTTAAATAATGTCTTAAATTCATAAAATTTATAAACTATCTAAGTTAAACTTATTTTATACTATGAGGCAGTAGGATACTAATATAATTATAAATGTTTTTTTATATAGTTCTATTTTTACTCAAATTTAATTATCAATATTAAACCTTTTAATAATTAAGATATGGGAACGACAACAAGAGGGGGGTGGGTGAATTATTGTTTTAATAAGTTTAAGTATTTTAGCCCTGTTTTTGCGGAATTAGATTGAAAAATTACAACTTAAACTTAATGCGAAAAAGTAAAAGAGACAACACAATTTTACGTGGAAACCTTCTAGGCCTAAATAGAAGGAAAAACCACTACCCCTCGAGATTTCAAACTCTCCAATATGTTTTAGGTAATTCGTTACAATTTCATAAAACAACTTGCTTCACTCGAAGCTTCTCTAACTAGGCCAACTTCTCTTTCTCTTCCTCTTTCTCTTGCTTCACTCGAAGCTTCTCTCTTAGTTTTACTCAAAGCTATTCTCTTCTCTAGCTTCACTAGAAGCTTTCTAATTCTCCACTAGACTTACCCAAGTCTAGTTATAACAATTCTCTCAAAAACCCTTTACAAGGATAAATTCTCTAAAGATAAAATAAAAGAGTTGCACAAGAAAATATTATAAGTTAATTGGAAATTTTTGAACAAAGTATTTCTTGTTAATTTTTCAAAACCCACGTATGATTATATGGCTCATACGAAGGCTTAAAAATTGAGGAACAAACAAGTCCTCTATTTATAGATTTAATTTAACTATAAAAAGGAAGTAACTACCCATTATCCCTTATCCCTAAAAATAAGGATCTTAAATTGCAAGGTCAAAACCCACGGTTATTTCCTTGTACCTTTTATCATAAATAAGGGAGAAATAAGTGGAAGCTTAGTGCTTAAGCAAAAGCTACGGTTTCCCTTGTACTAATAATAGGTAGATTAGTTACGGTTCCCCTTTTCTAATATTAGCTACGGTTCCCCTTTTCTAATATTAGCTAAAGTTCCCCTTTTTAAATATTAACTAAATTAGTTATTCACTAAATTCAGATCCAAAATAAAAGCCTTTTTAAGAGGAGAAAAATATTCCATACTTTAGAAAATCACACGGTTATACTTTAGGTGGTTATGAAATATTTTGCCAATTAACTTAATTATTAAATAATGCAACAAATTAATTTTAACTAATACATCAACTAAAAAATCAGGAAATATAATAATCAGAATTTCCAATAGACGTATCTTCTCCAGACTCCAGTCTGGGAACAATGCACTGTTTCCAATTTCCAGTAACGTTAGATCATCAAACTTGGGAACAGTAGACCTCCTGTCTACATTTGACATCCTAAGCGATATACCTTATCTAACTTCATTGGATTCTTTTGACAAGTACACGTTCATAGACTAAGTCATAGGCACTATCAACGATATTAATCACGACCGGATATCGACCTGCATACAATCTCTAAAAATACATTTGGTTATATTAAGTGTAGTCATCATCAAAACCTAAGAGTGCCAACGAATTCCCCCTTTTTGATGATGACAAACTTTTAAACAAACTTAAATAAAATAGAGTAAAACCAATATCATAGAGCATGCCAATGATTAAAGCTACTCTACATAACTTAGTAAATCAACTCGTTACAATATAATTTACCAAGCATACAATAAAACATATTACTCTAATAATTAGAATTATTTAAAATTAACATAAGCATGATCAGAGCATTAGAAGAAGTTTATTGCTTAAGTCTTTAAATAAATCTAAAATAAAATAACATAGCTTACAAAGATACTTAATCTAAACATAATTAGAACATTATCATATTGATACTGAGTACCAGAGTAATAGTAATACTGAGTATCAAAGCAAGTAAGCATATCAGAGCATATAATCAAGGATTTCATCAAAACATATACGTCAAGTCAAATGTAAAGCCTAAGTATAATATTATCAAATTAAAGCATTAAAGCAAATCTATACTTCCTTACTTCAACAAGTTCTAGTTTTAGAGTATAATAATTAGAATCATTACGGCTCAGCATGTCCAGAATATTAAAATACATATCATGTTATATCAGAGCTTTTCATTTTTCAAATTAGCAACCAGAATGATCAGAGCTTCCATGCTGATACCAAAGCTTAACCAATTAGGCAATTCAATTAACAAATCAGAACATCATTGGAAATCAGAACATCATTAGAGCATACTCGCTATCCTTTGGTAAAACAAATAAGAATATTGAACTAAGTCATAGATCAAGCATACGTTTAAGTTTGTGCCAAATATTCCCCCTTTTGACATCATTCAAAGAGAAATGGGATAATCAAACCACAGTGCTAACCATATAGATATAGCCAAAGAAGGAAACAAGATATGCAATGAATGAAAGCAAATACCAAGGAATGCAATCAAGATATGCAAAGTTTTAAACATTACAGACCATTGCAAAATAAAGTAGTATTAGCAGCTTGTTCAATCAAAATAAAATTACATAATTTGTACCCCAGCTGGTACAGAAAAATATAACAGAAATGTTGTTTGATAAATAGACAGACAGATGGTTGAGCCAACAAAATATAAAGTTTAGCAGGAGGAGGGATTAGGATGCAGTCTCTTCTTCATCTACAAACTCGGTCTACACTTCTACTGTGTCAAGCTTTGCACCAAGACGGGCTTCCATCTGGGCAAGTTGATCAGTAATCGATGCAAGTGAGACACGAATTTCATCTTCAAAAATAAAGAATTGAGACTGGAGATCATTGAGCTTTGAGAGGATGGAATCTAGTGGAGTTGTAGGAACAGAAGAGGAATTAGCAAAGCCTAAACCAGGTAAAGTGTGTGTGGTAAATGGTGGTGGTGTAAAGGGTATAGGTGATGATGGTGGTGATGGAATCTAATGCGATGGTCGTGTGGTTGGCTTTGGTGAAGGAGGTGCGTTAGTGGTAGGCTCAAGAGTATTGTGTGAGGTAGAGTCATCATCCAAACTAACAATCGGACGTTTTTCCCTTAGAAGTTAGCCTATGACTTTTCCTTGATGTCACAACAGACTTCTTCTTAACCGGCATTCGAACCTCCTCATCACTGTCATCGTCCTTCATATCCTCACCTTTTTCCTCAGCTTCCCCCTTTATCACTACTTTCCCCTGTTCCCTTGGAAAACAAGCTTCTGCCTTTTCAGTAGTGGCAGAGGGAATAGGCTCTTGATCCTTATTCTCCGAATCCTCCTCTTCTTCTTTCCTTCGTTCCTCATTCTTCTGTACCTCCTCATCCTTTTCAGAATCAACAATCTCAACCTCCTCATTGGCATCCTCAAGAATCCTGTTATCATTTAATTTTAAATGCAAATTATTCAAACATTTTGCACCTATTTTGTTGTTGGGAATCATGGGAAATTGCAAGCCATCAAGAGTTTGGATTGGGGTGGTATCAACAGCAACAGGAATTTCCATTTCCTTGTCTGTCTGCTCCTCATCAGCTTCCATAAGTGTTGATTTGACAATAAAATTGAATGCAAAAGATGTGTAACTTGACCAATTGTAGAATGATATGAATGGGTGTTTAATTGGGAATTGTAATCATGAGATTAATTGGATTTGAACCAAAATCATGAACAAGATTTGAAGTAATCCAAAAAGAAATTAGACAAACAATTTTTGTTTTAAAATAGTTAAATATCCTTTATTGATTAAAGGTATTTAATTATAAATCCCATATTTATAGAACAAATTTTTAAGAAATTGAAATTAAATTTTCAATTCTCAAACTCATGCATAAACACACACATATATTGACAATCAAACATGCAAATGTAATGCTCCCCATTAATACATACTTAGTATTAAGTAACAATTAACGTTTAATATTCAATCCTTTTTGTAACACCCCGGCCCCTTGGACCGCTGGTGACTACTCTTGGAGACTGTAGACTAGCCCCACAAACCAACACAAGTCTTTCCAGCGCACTTTGGCCTCACTCGTGCGCACCCGGGAAAACTTCACAGGAGGTCACCCATCCTAAGATTGCTCTCCACCAAGCACGCTTAACTGTGGAGTTCTTAGAAAATGGGCTCCCTAGAAAAGAAGATGCACCTTGTTGATATGAGTAGTCTATCAATCATTTTTCAAGCTAATCTAGGGTATTACACTTTTACTCTTATATTATTATTCCTATGTTATTACTTCTATGTTATTATTCCTCTGTTATTACTCCTGCGTTATTATTCCTATGTTATTACTCCTATGTTATTATTCCTCCTTGGTTCATGCAACATCATTTAGCATGCCAAGTTCCATACGTATATAAGCAAAACGATCAGGACTTAAAGGTTTTGTAAATATATCCGCTAACTGATTTTCAGTAGATATAAAGGATAAAGAAATATGACCTTTTTCAACATGATCTCTTATAAAATGGTGACGTACCTCAATGTGTTTTGTACGTGAATGTTGTACAGGATTCTTAGTAATACAAATTGCACTTGTATTATCACACTTTATTGGTATACCTTTGAAATCAATTCCAAGATCTCGAAGTTGTTGAGCAATCCATAAAATTTGAGAGCAACATGGACCTGCAGCTATGTATTCAGCTTCACCTGTGGATAAAGCAACTAAATTTTGCTTTTTAGAATACCATGAGATTAATGAATTTCCTAAGAATTGACACGATCCTGAGGTGCTTTTTCTATCAACCTTGTATCCAGCATAATCAGCATCTGAAAAACCAATCAAACTAAAATTTCCACAACTAGGGTACCACAGACCGAAGTCTTTAATCCCATATAAATATCTAAAGATTCTCTTAACTACTGTTAAGTGAGATTCTTTTGGGTTAGCTTGAAAACGAGCACATAAGCAAACATTAAATATGATATCAGGACGACTAGTAGTTAAATACAATAAAGAACTAATCATACCTCTATAAGTCTTTTGATCAACACTCTTACCATTTATATCTTGGTCTAGACTTAGTGTTGCACTCATAGGCATCTTAACGTATTTACATTGATCCATATTGTACTTCTTTAACAAATCTTTAACATATTTACTTTGACAAATAAATATGCCATCTTTCTTTTGCTTTATATGTGGTCCAAGAAAGATTGTTAAGTCTCCCATCATGCTCATTTCAAATTCCTTGCACATAATCTCAGAAAATTCCTTGCACAAAGAATCATTAGTAGCTCCAAACAATATATCATCAACATATACTTGAACAACTACAATATCTTTTCCTTTAGTTTTAATGAAAAATGTTTTATCAATTTTACCTCGTTGAAATTCATTTTCAAGTAGATGTGAGCTAAATTTGTCATACCAAGCTCTTGGAGCTTGTTTCAAGCCATATAGCGCTTTATTTAGTTTGAACACATGATTAGGTAGATCAGAATTTTCAAAGCCGGGTGGTTGTTTAACATATACTTCCTCTTGCAAGTATCCATTTAATAAAGCACATTTAACATCCATTTGATATAGTTTAATATTCATGTATGAAGCAAAAGCAAGCATAATACGGATAGATTCTAACCTTACAACTAGTGCGAAAGTTTCATCATAATCTATACCTTCTTCTTGATTATAGCCTTGAGTTTATTATGAAAGACCCATCTAGTTCCAATGATAGTACGATCTGGAGGTCTTTAAACTAGATCTCAAACTTTGTTCCTTCCGAATTCATTTAATTCATTTTGCATTGCAATGATCCACTCTGGTTCTTGTAATGCTTCTTTAACATCCTTTGGTTCTACAAGAGAAACAAAAGCAGAAAATGCACATAGATTCTTAAGAGAGGATCGAGTTTGCATACCTTTGTTTGGATCACTTATAATGTTTTCTGGAGGATGTTGAGATGACATTCTAATTCTTCTTCGTAGTATGGATGGTGTGTTTTCATTCAAAGAACTTGTACTTACTTCATTTTAGGTGTTTCTAATTGGTGTATCTAAAGCAGTATGTTCGGGAACTATCTCAAGTTCTTGAGATTGGGTCTTAAGATCAGACTGTGAGTCTTCAATGTTTACAATCTTTTTTCCTTCATCATCAATATTTTGTATGGTATCCTGCATGTTATTCCTTTTAACTACACTAATATTATTAACATCCAATTCATCATCACTCAAATCATTAGAGTGTTTATTAAGGTTTAACTCTTTAAATCGTTCATTTAATGTTCCATTGTCGGATTCATCAAAAACAACATGTATACTTTCTTCAACTATACTAGTACGCTTGTTCAGCACTCGATAAGCTTTACTATTTAGTGAGTATCCAAGAAATATACATTCATCACTTCTAGCATCAAATTTACCTAAATTATCTTTACCATTATTATGAATAAAACATTTGCAACCAAATGGTCTAAGGTATACTATATTCGGTTTTCTTCCTTTGAATAACTCATAGGTAGTTTTCTTAAGTATGGGTCTTATAAGGCATCTATTTAAAACATAATTAGCTGTGTTAACAGCCTCGGCCCAATAGTGTTTAGCTAATCCATTTTCAATAAGCATTGTCCTAGCCATTTCATCTAAGGTTCGATTTTTCCTTTCAACCACACCGTTTTGTTGGGGTGTCCTAGGAGCTGAAAAGTTATGGGATATTCCATATTTTTCACAAAAGGAGTCAAAGCCTAGTTGATCAAACTCCCTCCCATGGTCACTTCTAATCGAGACTATTGGAAGGTTTAGTTGAGTCTGCATCTCTTTACCTCTTATACTCTGTACACGCATTGGTCCACATAAATCAATATGTAAGTGTTGGCCTCTTAGGTTTTGATGATGACTTCACTTTTAAATAAACAAACATGTTTTAGAGATTGTTTTGTAGGTAAATATCCGATTTTGTTAAAATCGTTGATGAAGCCTATGACTTGGTTCATGGAGGTTGTACGTGTCGTAAATATCCAAGAAGTTAGATAAATGCTTAGGATGTTAAAAGTAGACAGGCTGTCTACTGTTCCCAAAGTTGACAATCTGACGGAAGTTGTAGATGGAGACAGTACACTGTTCCTACATTGTAAGTCTGGAGAAGACATCGGCTGGAAAACTACAAATAATTTATTTTCTGTTTTTTAGTTGATGTAACGGTTAAAAGCTAAATTAGTTGCTTAATTAATTAATAAGTTGGTTGGCAAAACTATTTTTAGTCATCTAAAAATAATTTAAGACTTATTCCTTGATTAGAAAAAGTCTTCGGTTAATAAGGATCACAATATTGGCTCCTATACTATTTTTAGTATGAGGGAACCGATACTCTATTTTTACAGTATAGTAACCGTGGCAGCATATTCAAATATTCCAAGTAACTCCTCCTTTATTTTAGGATCAAGGAATAATTGGAAGTTATCATACTCATTATGTTACGGTATTTTGCTTTATAAATAGAAGTGCTCCTTGATTGAACCGATTATCCAAGAGTGTCCAATAAGGGAGATTTATTATGAAAAATATTTTCAGCTATCTCATGCCAATTAATTTATTATATTTTTCTTAAAGTAACTATTTAATTTTTATCCTCTTGAGAATTTGGCCTTGTAAGGGTAATTGAGTGTTTTGTTGTAACTAGACTTAATGGAAGTCTAAGAGAATAGAGAAGCTTCAAGAGAAGCGTGAGAAGAGAAAGAGAAGGAGAAAGAGAAGAGAAAGAGAAATAGGCCTAGAATAGAGAAGCTTCAAGTGAAGCAAATTGTTTTATGTGATTGTAATTGATTGCCTAAAACATAGTAAGAATTTTGAAATCCCGGGGGGTCGTGGTTTTTCCTTCTTATTAGGCCAAGAAGGTTTTCCACGTAAAATCTTTATCTCCTTTTATCTTTTTCACTTTAAGTTTAAGTTTTATTTTATTGTTATAATTCCGCAAAATTAGAGTCAAAAATCTTAAGCTTAATACACTACAATTCACTCCCCCCCCCCCCCTTGTTGCATTCGACCATCTCTTTGTATTTCTACAGTAAGAGTTCATATGGCCTTGATGTACTTACCACTTTCTTCGGTTTGAATGAACTTCTTACTTGTTTACCTTTAATGCATGCGTCACAAATAGGACTTTGTTTATAGTCAAGAGCTGGAAGTCCCTTAACTAGATCTTTACTTACCAACTTCTGCATGGTGTGAGTATTGATGTGACCAAGACGTCTATGCCATAGTTTTGGATTATCTGTAATAGCTTTCAAGCACTTGAAATTCCGAGCTGCAATTTCGTTAGTATGCAAGGCATAAACATTATTATTTCTAAAGGCAGTAATGAAAGTATCTCCGGTATTAGGATTTTTAACAACACATTTTTCTTTATCAAATATTACTTCATTACCTTTATCACATAGTTGAGATACACTTAGCAAATTAAATTTTAGACCCTCAACTAAATAAACATTGTCAATAGTTTTAGATGGATTCTTACCAACTTTACCAACACCTAAAATTTTGCATTTACCTTTATCTCCTAGGGTGATTGAGCCATTGCATATTTCCTTAATTTCAGAAAATAAAGAGATTTTACCACTCATATGTCTCGACCATCCACTATCTAGAATCCACTTTTGTTTATCCTACAATACAAAAAAATAACTTTTCTCAACCTTACTTGGCTATCCATGTGACAAATTTGGAACCATATTCGGGATAGACCATGTTGGGTGGTCTTGTCCCTTTAGGAACCCATATTTGCTTTATCTGTCCACGCAATTCAAGAGGAAAGGAATTCTTGATAATATAATTTTCCTTACGTCTGTATAGACATGCAAGTCTAATATGTCCTTCTTTGCAACAAAAGGTGCAAGTAGGTGTACATTTATATTTATATGCACTTTTCACAAATGTGGTTTTACTCTTGTAGTGTTTTGTAACATTATTATAACCAATACCACGTTTATCACTAGATGGTTTTTGACATGTAAGCATTTTAGTGAATTTATTTTCGGATTCATTTTGTTTGGTTAATGCTTGTAGATTTTTCTCAGACTCATGTTTCAGTGTTTTGAGCCTCCTGGCTTCAAGGTCATTGTTCTCATTCTTAAGGTCAATAAGCTTTTTAGTCTGGCTGAGATTCTGTTCTTTCAAGATCTTGACAGTCTTTTCAAGTTTAATTGTTTCAGCCTTTAGCGATTCATTTTTATTTAAGATTTCTTCACAACCTTCAGCATAATGACGTATTCTATCCTCTAAGATATCTTTCTCATCTTTTAAAATCTTTTCAATTTGAAACATATTAAGGAGAGTTGTAACTAATTCATCTTTTGAGCAGGTGTTAAGATAGTCACGTACCTCTTTATGGTTTTGATCTATGTCATCATTGTTATCATTATTAGCCATAAGACATACATGAGCTTGTCCATCTTCACTTTCAGATTCGGATGATCCTTCGGAATCACTCCAAGTTGCAACCATCGCTTGTTTCTTCTTGTTCTTTTTGTAGGATTCCCTTTTCTTCTTAGGGCAGTCCTTTACAATATGTTCTGTAGATCCACACTCAAAACAAGCAAGTTTGTTAGTTTTAAAGTTTGAATTAGACTTAGAAGACTTACCTTTATTTTTGGATTTAAATTCAGTACCATTTAGCACTTGTACATGAAGAAACTCGATTAAACTCAGTACCATTTAAAGCACAACATAATTGATTCATTGCCCTATAGTTTTTGGAAACCCATTCCAAATCAGTTTGTGAATATTCGGACTCAGATTATAGTACATCATTTCCTTGAGCGTCCTTTTTCATGGGTATCTTAGGTCCTTTAGTTATGATCTCCCAAAGTTCCATATCCTGATCAATCACAAACATTTTCATCAAAGTTTTCCAATGTGAGAAATTTCTACCGCAAAACAAAGGTGGTCTTGAGTATGAACGTCCTTGAGCAAACAACCCTTCTCCTATTGGATCCATCACAAGATATTATTCTTTTTATGTGAAACTCAGCTCTGATACCAATTGAAAGTTAATAGGAGGTTGAATACTCTCTAGAGTGGGGTGAATAGAGAGTTTGGGGTATTTAAAATTTTGTCTGGAAACTTGTCTCAAGAGTTTGAGGAGTCTGTCAAAAATGTTTTCAGGAATAGTTTTGAGTCAATTCGTAAACAATAATGTATGTGCGGAAAATAAACTTTAAAGTATAACACACGATATGTTAACGAGGTTCGGTTCTAACCAACCTACTCCCCCCCTATGGGTTCTCTTTCAACCCGTAGGATTTCAACGCCTTTTATTAATCCGACTTTAATACAAACAAGAAGAACTCACTATCTCCTCACACCATGTTCTTCCCCTTGAAGAACCTTATTACAAGTCCCTTTAATAAAAGCAAATTCTAAATGTCACAATAGAGATTCACAAGTTGAACACTTTGAAAAGTATTCTTGGTTAGGCGTATTAATTTTTAATCTAACTCTTTTTAAACTCTTAAGCCTATTACAAATGTAAGAGTTAGATGAACTAAGAATTACAACTCTTTAAACACTCAGAGAATTTCTAAATTTCAAATCAAGAGAGAAAGTTGTAAGAAGAGGTGCATAGAGATGTATCCTTAATTCTGAAATGAAGCCTCATATATATAGTGTTACGCCTCAACACATCTTGGAAAACAAGAAGGCTCCTTTCCGTTATTTTCTGTAGACCTAGTCATTCTGCGCCTGTCTTCAAGACCTTGAACTTAACTTCAAACTGACGTGTACTAACAGCTAAAATAATTTCGTCATTGTGTGCTGTAATTTGTATTTAATATCCAATGCTATGCTGTCACGTTAGTACTTATACAAGATAATGAAAACTAAGCACAAACCAAATTTATCAACGTTTAAATAATCATTCAAATTAATTCCTATTTTTAGTATTAATTCAAATAGTCATTTTCTATTTTTAGTGTTAATTCAAATATCATCTTATTAATAGAAAACTCTTTAACAACTAATTTAAATTCAATTATAGCCGTGTACTAAAATTAGCAAAACAAGTGTACCTTGTACTATATTTAATCATCAAATTATTTTAAGCACATATTTAAATTCAAATTTAAATATAAAACATTTGAACGTTTAATAACAAAACGTGTAATGAAATATTCAAACTTAATTTCAAATAATATCAATGTTAATTTTAATTAACCTTGACCTACTAAAATATTTCAAATATAATTACGAAATTAACCTGATTATAAATGTAATTATATTCAAGACTTTAAAACATATTTCAAGACTTATAAAATCAACTTTAAGATAAACTTAAGTTCTTTAAGCATATTCCAACGTCTTCGAACTTAAATATATCACTTTTCAAATGTATATCAAATATGATTTTAGACTTACTTAAACAACTAAATGTAATTACTTAATTTATTTATTTAATAAATATGTGTTTTGAATTATCATCATTTAAGAGAATTGAGTCTTCAAATTCCCTTTATCATTATTTAAGAGAGTTGAGTCTTCATAAAGAACCAATCATGCCTCGATACATAGTTTGATCAACATTAGTACTATTTGAATTTTCATCTAATCTAACATTTGTAGCCATGGGGTGTGTGGTTAGATTTAGCATTATTTGGACCGTTTTCTTAAGAAGTTCTTTTATATATTTTTGTTGATGAATAAAGATTCCATTAGATGTTTGTTTAATTTGCAAACCAAGGAAGAAATTTAATTCTCCCATCATACTCATTTCAAATTCAGTGCTCATTATGTTAGCAAATTCTTTACACAGCAATTCATTGGTACCACCAAAAATAATATCATCAACATAAATTTGAACAACTAAAATATCAGAGAACCTCTATTCTTAAAGAACAAGGTTTTGTCAATTTTACCTCTAACAAAGTTATTTTCAGTCAAAAACTTTGATAATCTTTCATACCATTGCCTGAGAGCTTGTTTTAGCCCATAAAGAGCTTTATCAAGCTTATAGACATGATCAAGAAAAGAGGGATTTTCAAAGCCAGGGTGTTGTTCCACAAAGAATTCTTCATCAAGAAAACCATTCAACAAAGCACATTTCACATCCATTATGATATACTTTAAAATTCATAAAAGCAGCAAAAGAAATTAAAATTCTGATAGCTTCTAACCTCACTACGGGAGCAATTGTCTCGGTATAATCAATCCCTTCTTTTTGATTGTACCCTTTAACCACGAGCCTTGCTTTGTTTCTCACTATGATTCCATGCTTATCCAATTTGTTTCTAAAAACCCACTTTAGTCCAATTACCTTCTTGTGTTTTGGTTTGGGTTCTAAGTGCCATACTTTATTTCTTTCAAATTCATTTAGTTCATCTTGGATGGCAATAACCCATTCGGAATCTTTTAAAGCTTCTTCGTGATTCTTGGTTTCAAATGTTGAGAGAAACGCAAAGTGTGCACATAAATTTCTCATTTGTGATCTGGTTTGTGTTCCCTTATTCAAGTCACTGATTATCAAATCAAGTGGATAACATTTTTGATATCTCCAAGGTTTAGGTACAAATTCTCTTGTGGGAACTATTGTAGGCTCAGGGTCATTAACTTGATTGTTATTCTGCTCATCTTCAACTGGATCAGTTTGCTCATTTATGGGAACAGCTAGCTGGTCCTCATTTACTAGTTGTTATGTATTGTCTGGTACTTCGGTTTGTTCTATAATCAGCTGTTCTCCTACTGTTCTGTGATCTTGCTCTTTCGTTACATCTTCATCATCTTCCAAATTTGCAAGACCTATTTTTAAATTATTTGTATCATGTTCACTTGTCATAAAGTTAGTTTCATCAAAAATAATGTGAACGGATTCTTCTATGCACATAGTTCTCTTGTTGTAAACTCTATAAGCTTTACTATGAGATGAATAGCCAAGAAATACTGCTTCATCACTTCTTTCATCAAACTTTCCTATGTTTCGTTTTCCATTAACATGAACAAAGCATTTACATCTAAACACACAGAAATCGGAAATATTCGGTTTTACACCTTTAAACAATTCATAGGGTGTCTTAGAAGTGATAGGTCTTATCAGTACACGATTCAAAATATAGCAGGCCGTATTGACAACCTCAGCCCGAAAATTCCTTTGGAAGACCACTAGCAATTAACATGGTTCCAGGCATTTCCTCTAATGTTCTATTTTTCTCTCTACCACACCATTTTTTTGTGGTGTTCTAGGTGCAGAAAAGTTATGACTTATGCCATGTTCATCACAATAATTCATAAAGCTTGAATTTTCAATTTCTTTACCATGATCAAACTTATGTGAATAAGTTGATTATTATTAGATTTTTGTATTTTGTTGGCAAAAGAGACAAACTCATTAAAAGCTTCATCTTTAGTTACTAAAAATAAAGTCCATGTAAATCTACTATAATCATCAACAATAACAAATACATATCGTTTGCCACTACGGTTTTGGATTCTCATAGGTCAAGAAAGATCCATATGGAACTCAAGCGGTTTTGAAGTGGTCACCACATTCTTTGGTTTAAAGGATGACCTCACTTGTTTTCCTTTGGCACAAGGATCACAAATTTCATCCTTTAGGAATTTTATGGATGGCAATCCCCTTACTAGGTCTTTTGATCTTTAGGTATTAATCAAAGAAAGGCTAGCATGACCTACACGTTTGTGCCAAAGAAGAGGGTCTTCTTCTATGACAATGAGACAAGTTAGACTCGATTTGGGAACAGTGTTGATGTTGATGTCCGCAATATAAGTGTTCCCTTTTCGGATCCCTTCTAGAACAGTGTCTCCTATGTCACTCCTAGAAATAATACATTTTTCAGAAGTGAAGTTTACAGAGTTACCTTTGTCACAGAACTGAGAAATACTTAGTAAGTTATGTTTCAAATTCTCGACCAAAAATACATTATCAATTGCATGGGAACTTGACCTTCCTACTTTTCCTTTGGCGATGATTTCACGTTTCATGTTGTTACCGAAAGTCACAGTTCCCCCTTCATAGGTTTCCAGTGAGAGAAATTTTGATTTATCACCTATCATGTGCTTGGAACACCCATTGTCAAGATACCATGAGTTGTTTCCCCTCACTAGAACCTACATGAAAAATTAGTTGTTAGAATTAGGAACCTAGTCTTTCTTGGGTTCCTTGTCGATTTGACATGAATCAACCTTTTTAATCCAAATACTATCGACATAGTCTTTATTGGAGACAGTATGTTGTTTCCTTTTGGCACACTGGATTCTTAGATGTCCAGTTTTTCCGCAAAAGGTACAGACTTTGCTACTTGGGAGATCGACATAGACCTTTTTCTTTTTATTATTCTTATAGTAATCTAGGCCTTCTGTATTTCTAGTTTTAGCATTTAGAATCCATTTGGTAACATTTTTGATATTTCCTTTTCAGCTTGAGTTTAATTCAAGTTCTAATTTAACATTATCGGTTTGGTTGGATCATTAATAGATGCGTCATTTAATTCCTTGTTCAAGTCTAGTAATTTATTTTAGGTCAATTCAACATTAAGAATAATATTTTCCTTTTTCACTCTTTCCATTGTTTCTTTTAAAATTATATTTTGATCTAACAAATTGAAAAATCTGTTTTGGACATCGGATCTAAAGGCATTTATATAAGAAACATGGTCTTTACTAATCTTAAGGTCTATTTCGAGTTGGAGACATTTATCATTACTTTCTCTCAATTTGTCTTGTGTCTCCATAAGCAACTCAATTAATTTATATCTATTTAATTTAAACAGATGGTTAGAAAATGAATTAGAAGACTTTACCTCTTTTCCTTTGGACTTCTCATTCTTGCTTTCGTGTGAGGCCATGAGACATAAATTAGCTGTTTCTTCTTCTTCGGGGTTTTCGGTTTCAGCATTACTCTCGGATTCTCCCCATGCAACTATCATGGCTTTGCGAAAGTCGGTTTTGTTGACATTTCCTTTGCTTGGTAGTCTTCCTGTATCCCTTGCCTTTCCCTTGCCCTTTTCGTTTTTCCACATAGGGCAATCTTTGATGAAGCGTTCAGTAGTTCCACATTTGTGGCATTCAAGGTTGGATTTGGTATTAGTAGTTCTTCTTTCTTTGTTATTTCTTTGATTGGTGAATCTGTTGTTCCTGAAGAACTTCTTGAACTTTCGTACCAACATGGCAGCCTCCTCTTCATCACATTCTGATTCTTCTTGATTTGCTGCTGTTAGAGCCAATCCCTTATTTCGGGAACTGTCTGTTGTTCCCAGATGTAAGTCTTGAGTCATTAGGGAACCAGCTAACTCTTCCAGATTGAATTTTGTAAAATCTTTAGATTCCTGGATGGCTGTGACTTTGGCTCTCCAGCGTTTATCTTGAGGAAACTCCTTAGAATTTTCCTTACTTGTTCATCGGTAGGAATAAGTCCTCCAAGAGAGACAAGTTCATTTGTGATGTTTGTAAATCTTGTGAACATCTCTTGGATGCTTTCTCTAGGTTCCATTTCGAAACGTTCATATTTTGACATCAATAAGTTAATCTTGGAACGCTTCACTTCACTTGTTCCCTCGTGGGTAACTTCCAGCAGGTCCCAAATCTGTTTGGCAGATTTGCAACCCATAATGCGGTTATGTTCGTTTGGTCCAAGATCACAGTGAAGTATTTTGATGGCAAGAGCATTTATCTCTATTTTCTGAAAATCTTCTTTTTCGAATTCGGTTATAGGTTTGAGAATAATTTTGTTATTGGAGTTTGTAGTTGTTAATTCAAAGTCTCCAATTTCGATAACTCTCCAAACTTCATAATTTTCGGCTTTGATGAAGATCTCCATCCTATTCTTTCAATATGTATAGAATTTTCCATCAAACATAGGTGGTCTTTGAGTAGAGTATCCTTTTTCCATTCGTTCATTCATTATTGACATCTATAAAAATACCAGGATATTGCTCTTAGGGTTTCCTGATCAAATGAGGAACAGGGCTCTAATACCAATTGTAGGCAATGTTAGAGATGGGAACGACAACAAGAGGGGCGGGTGAATTGTTGTTTTAATAAGTAAAAGTATTTTAGCCCTGTTTTTGCGGAATTAGATTGAAGAATTAAAACTTAAACTTAATGCGAAAAAGTAAAAGAGACAACACAATTTTACGTGGAAACCTTCTAGGCCTAAATAGAAGGAAAAACCACGACTCCTCGGGATTTTAAAACTCTCCAATATGTTTTAGGCAATTCGTTACAATTACGTAAAACAACTTGCTTCACTCGAAGCTTCTCTAACTAGGCCAACTTCTCTTTCTCTTTCTCTTCCTCTTGTTTCACTCGAAGCTTCTCTCTTAGCTTTACTCAAAGCTATTCTCTTCTTTAGCTTCACTAGAAGCTTTCTAATTCTCCACTAGACTTACCCAAATCTAGTTATAACAATTCTCTCAAAAACCTTTACAAGGACAAATTCTCTAAAGATAAACTTAAAGAGTTGCACAAGAAAATATTATAAGTTAATTGGCAATTTTTGAACAAAATATTTCTTGTTAATTTTTCAAAACTCACGTATGATTATATGGCTCATTCGAAGGCTTAAAAATTGAGGAACAAACAAGTTCATCTAGGTACCCGGATATCGGGTACCTATATAAATCGGGCGGGACACCCGGTATCCGGTTTCATAGTTATCATTCATCAGATTATATTAGATGGAATTTCTTAGCTAAATTAAAATCCATGTACACATGAAACACAGTTGTGAAAGCAAATAGAAAGATACATTATTAGCTAAGCTTATGGTTTCTTGTGTGCGACCGCGTATGCAGCTTTCTTTTATTGGCATTTGTTTCATTGTTTGGCTTCACTGGATTCTAAGTTATTCACCATTCTAAGAGGTAGTTAACTATGAAAGTATAAGAAGGTTTATGAATTGTGGTTATAATTATTGAATGAAAACATGGAATTAAATACAAAGGATTAAAGCTAATACTTGCCTAACCTAGAGTATCCTAAATTAGGGAAGAACAAAGTAATTATTACAAGAATAACTAAGATTATGCAATATACTAAAATAAGAGAATAATCATTCTAAACAATTGTAATATAGCCATTATGATTGATTAAGGCAAAGATTGAGGAGATAATCTTTCCTTAATACCCATCCTCAAAATGGGCTGCGGCAGATAGGAGAGACCATTTTTCTGATTAAATTATGATGTTGAGGACGCGAAAGTGGTTTTGTCAAGGCATCAGCTAGTTGATGATTAGTATATATGTAGGCTATGCGAAGTTTCCCGGCCTTGTACATTTTCACGAACAAATTAATAATCAATTCCTAGAAGCTTCATTTTGGAGTGAAAAACTAGATTAGCACTTACATAAGTAGCTCCTACATTATCACATTAATTGACATTTTGTATAGTTGGACATTGTCCTAATTTTTGAAGGAGATTATTTAGCCATAGAATTTTAGCTGCTGTAGCAGCAACTACACGGTATTCAGCTTCAGTAGAGGAACGAGCTCGTGTCTTTTGTTTTCACGAGGTCTAACTAATTGGATTACGCCCTAGGTATATAATATATACAGTGGTGGAGATATAGTCATCTTTATCAATTGTCAAATATGCGTCTGAATAAGCATGAAGAGATAGTGGAGAGTTTGCATGGATAGTGATTCCCATATGTAAAGTGTCGTTAAGATATCTTAGGAGTCAATGTAAAAGTTTGAGGTGTTCACACATAGGTAGTTGCATGTATTGGGCTAAGTTTTTGACTGTATAAGAGATGCCGGGTCGGGTGAGACTGATATATTGTAAGCTTCCTAGGAGGGACCTATATTCAGTGGGATTGTCAAGAGGCTTTCTATGCATAGTGTGTGGAGGATGAGTTGGAAGAGGTGTGTTTACTGGTTTTGAATGCTCCATATTAGCTTTTGTGAGTAAGTCTTGAATTTATCCTCGTTTACTTAAGAATAGACCCTTAAGATGAGGAGTTATTTCAACACCAAGGAAATAAGACAATAGTCCAAGATCCAAAATTGAGAAACGGTTAGGTAGATGGGTGATGCGTTTAGCAAGGCTTTCATTGTTGTTGCTAGTGATGATGATATCATCAACATAGACGAGAAGATATATGATTGTAGTTTGATCTTTATAGATCAAGAGAAAGGAGTCAGAGATGGCATTGATGAAATGCATGGTGAGGAGATGTTGTTTTAATTCAGTGTACCAATCTCTTGGGGCGTGTTTGAGCCGATAAAGAGCTTTATTTAGTTTGCACGCATGATTAGGATAAGTGTGGTTAAGGTAACCAGGACTTTGGATGGTGTAGACATCATCTTTAAGGGTTCCTTGAAGAAAGAGTTTATTTATGTCTAGTTGACGAAGGGGCCATTGTTTTGTTGTAGCGATGGAGAGGATAAGACGGACTGTAACACCCCTGAATTTTCGACCCTCTATACGGAACCAAAACCGCAAAGGAACGGAGGAAATTTGGGTTTTACATTAAAAATATAAAATATATAATAAATAAAAAAAAGGAAAGGAGAAAGTTGGATGGTAAAAGTTTGATTGATTTAACAAATAAAATAAAATATAAAATGAATAAAGAAATAAAATGGTTAAAGTTTGATTGGATTAGAAAACTCCAACACAAGATCGTGCGTAAATTTAGGCAGCATCTTCTCTAAAGTTGGACGCACTAAACAAATAATAATCGATAAAACATAATAAAGAAGAGACATCATCGGCCTTGTAACAAAATATCATGGCAGAATGTCCATCACCTAATCCTCGGTCGACATGCTAAGCATGGACCGTGGTTCCAATGTAAACGGTTGCATTCGAAGAAGAAAAAGAATGATAAACTATTTAAATCATACAACCCACAAAAACAAGGCAACGGAATTAACTTATACAAAGAAGGACATGCACCTCAAACTTAGAACATAGACAACTTAATTAAAAAGAAATTACATGTAGACAACAGGATTATTGTATACTTCAAGATTCTCACTCATTTCCCCCCATATGCAATGCAAAGAAGCTCCATCACCTGCAATGTCTATCTATGATAACCCCGATGCTCAACATAAGATCATATTCCAACGTGTCATAGCAGGGCCATCAAAGACAGGCCATCAACATTGAAAACAAATAGCACACGTCAGTAATCAATTCTTATAACAATTAGAATCATAGAATAAGGGGATAGAAGACAACATAGCACAATAATAACAAATCTACTCATCTGTCTAAACACTTATATTTGCTCATGATTTCTCTTTCAACTACTAATCCCTCGAAGTATATTCAAAATCAGTGGATCTTTTCTCCATTCATGGCATAGTGACACGGCCAACGGGTGTTATCGGCCACCCGGCTGCCATGGCAAAGTATGATCTCATACCACTCCAGCTGACCCTCTCGGGTCCTACCTTCGGTAAAAACTAACTAACTGGGGTACCAATCCAGTGAAGAGGCCACCATATTTGAGTTTGTAAGGCCCGCATGGTAACACCTCGGTCAAGGGGTGGTATCAACCACCCGGCGCCCAATGACAAAAGTATGCTCATACCCCCCTTACGGTGATCCTGTCGGATCTCACCTAGGGGACTAGTAAATCAACTGGACATAAATCCAGTTGAGTTACGCCGACTAATAAAATCAAGGCTTAATAGCTAGGGAATCACTTCGATACCACACACGACCATAGTGCGTTCTCTACTATTTAGGAATTTGTTTTCATAGTCTCCTAATGTTTCCATTCTACTTGCCTATACCACTATTATGACTATTCGATAGCATAGTTTACTTTCTGGCGCTCTATAATTCTAATATGATTCATATAATCACGAAATATTGATAATACTTTGAAAGAATGAATATGATAGCTAATTAATGCCTGTACGTACCTGTAAGCGTCACTTCACGACTAAAAGTTACAAAAGTCACCCAACTAAGGTTCTACTTTCCTCTTATGAACTGGGAACCTTTACAAGTTAGGAATAGAACTAATAAGTTCCCTTAACTACCTTGCCATACCAGCTAAAAGCCAAAGTAACCACTATCATCCATTCAGAAAAAGTATTCAATTACTTCTAATACGTACGCAACTCATTCAACACTAATCATAATTGTTAATTCAGCAATAACACAAGCCTTTCCATCGACAGAAGAATAAAAGGATTATGTGAACCGTTTCCTTACATTAACTAACTTTGAGTTATAACGATTCACATTATCTTAAAAATAAACAACAATTCACACTTAAGTCTCGCAATGTTAAATGTAACACTAATATAACGATAAGGCAAATCTTAGAGTTATCAAATTGCGACATCATTTGTTACATTCTCCAAAGCTAAAAAGCACTATAATCGAACATCACGACAATTAACTTTAGCAAATCTCAACAATAAGTTGATACTATGCACAAGGCTACTAAAATTATGCATTATGACTTCAATAACCTAATAAGAGTACTTGAAATTCGCAACAATCAAACCATAATAATTAGCAACTATTATTCCCAATTTAACAACCAAAATCACTTCTATAGTCAATTACAATCATCACTATTACTAGTTATCACAACAATAATAAATCGACTAAGTCTTAAAATAACTTTTAAGGTTATTTAATTAATCATCACACCACCAAAATATTGCATAAAACACATATCATTAGTAATATCATCTCTAAATCCAAACCCTAGCCATTTCATGTTCAAAGATAGTACCTTTACTATTACCCACCCTAAAATTCAATGAAACTAATATACAATTAACACATAACTCATAAACATGGTAGATTCTAATTAGCAACAATAAATTAATCAATTTGGGAAGTGAGAGATGGCTTACAATGGGTGAAAATTAGAAAGGGGTCAAGAGGTTAGTGGTTCTTGTGGTGGTGGCGTGACCCAAGGTGTTGGTGGTGGAGGAGGGTTGCGTGGAGCCAATGGGGAAGCAACCCGCAGCGTACTGCTGCTATGAGGTGTAACCGCAATCGCCTGTTGCTGGGGGCTGCACGTGGGAGTGAGGAGGAAGACGGGTGCTGCTTGTGGTGGTTGTGGGAGGCTGTCGGGTGCTGCTACCGGGGGTTGTGGCAGCTCAGCAATGAGGGAGAGAGGAGAGAAAAAGGGAAGAGGGAGTGACGGCTAGTACTAGTAATGAGCGCACAAGAGTTTCATGCTTTTTATTATTATTATTATTATTATTGTTAGGAAAAATTACCCTGAATAATAAGAACTTTCACTGATTTTCCTACAGTAATACGAACTTTCAATTAACCATGAATAATACGAACTTTGATACATATTTCCCGCTGGCATAACATTTTACCTGTTACCGGTAAACTTACTCATTCCTTTAAAATTTTTTTTTTGGCTGATAAAACTAAGTAAGAAAAATTACCTTGAATAATACGAACTTTCACTGATTTTCCTACAATAATACGAACTTTCAAGTAACTATGAATAAAATACGAACTTTGATACATATTTCCCGCTAGCATAATGAAGGAATGGGAAATTTACCGTTTCTCCAGGTAAAGAACCGGTCAGGTATGCTAGCGAGAAATATGTATTAAAGTTCGTATTATTCATGGTTAATTGAAAGTTCGTATTATTGTAGGAAAATCAGTGAAAGTTCGTATTATTCAGGGTAATTTTTCATTATTATTATTATTATTATTATTATTATTATTATTATTATTATTATTATTATTATTATTATTATTATTATTATTATTGTTATTATTATTCTCTCTTTTTTTAAAAAAAAAAAGAAAATCGAAACTCCTTTTCTTAATTTTATTTATTTATTTTTTAATAGATTCACCTTCGAGTGCTCACAAATTTTAATAAAATAATAATTTAATTCGAACCTCTTTAGTTTAGTAATCGCAACTCTATTTTTAATCTAAATATGTCAATATTTAAATTCGTATGTGAATGAAATTTATTAAAACTAACTCAAAATAATTTAATATATTTATAAAATCTCCAAAAGTGATAATAATAATAATAATAATAATAATAATAATAATAATAATAATAATAATAATAATAATAATCATAATAATAATAATAATAATAATAATAATAATAATAATAATAATAATAATAATAATAATAATAAATTAATGACATCATAAAAATGACGGGGCGTTACACGAACAGCGACTGGTTTTACTACGGGACTAAAGGTGTCACCATAATAAAGCCCTTCACGTTGATAGAAATCGTGAGCAACAAGGCGAGCTTTGTGTTGAATAACATTTCCATTTTGATCTCTTTTAATTCTAAAAACCCATTTGCATCTAACAATATTTTGTTTCGGAGATTTTGGGACAAGGTCCCACATTTGATTTTGATGGAGAGCTTGCATCTCAACATTCATGGCTTTACGCAAGAATGGATTCTTGAGAGCTTGAGTAATAGTTTTAGGAAGATCATTATGAATGAGTTCATCATGAAGATTAAGTTTATGGATAGGTTTTGTAATACCTTGTTTGAGACGAGTTTGCATAGGATGTTGTTGGGTGTTGAGGAAGGATGGTGCAGGGTTAATGATGTTTTGGGTAGTAGGTAAAAGTGTAGGTGAGATTGGTGATGAGGGGTTAGGCATAGTAGATGTATTGGGTGGCGAATGGGGAGGACTGGTGGGCAATGTGGGAATAGGATTTGGGTGTGGCGTGGATTGGATGCTAGTAGTGTCATCTGTACGTTGGACAAAATATTTATAGGTGGGTGAGAAAGAATTGGTAACATTAGGTTGGAAAACATTAGGTTGTAAGATGTAAAGGTGAAGAGGAGCCCATTCTTCTATAGTTTGAGAAAGAGAGATAGGGGAGGGGTTGATAGTAGAGAATGTAAATTGGTTTTCAATGAAGTGCACATGGTGAGCGGTAAAGATACGATGAGTGCTTGGATCAAGATAATAGTAAGCACTTTAAGTTGGGGAATATTCAACCAAAACACATGGTTTTGACTTAGGATCAAGTTTATGGGTAGTATAGGGTTTGAGCCATGGAAAGCATAGACATCCAAAGCTACAGAGTTTGTGATAATTAGGGTCCTTGCCAAAAAGTTTAAAATAAGGAGACTTATTATTTAGAATGGGTGTAGGTAGTCTATTTATGAGAAACACGGCAGTTGAGCAAGCATGAGTACAATATTCTAGAGGCATATGTGCGTGAGTGAGAATAGTTAAAAAAGTTTCAACTATGTGACGATGTCGTCTTTCGGATACACCATTATGTTCGGGTGTGTAAGGAGGAGTGGCAAGACGCGATATGCCTTCCACATTGAAATAGTTTTTAAGGGATTCATATTCTCCACCATTATCCGAGTAAAGAGTTTGAACTGGTAATTGAAAATATTTTTCAATCGAAGCTTTAAAGCGAATAAAAAATTATTTTACGTTCAATTTTAGTTTTAAAGGGTAGAGCCATATATATTTAGTGAAATGGTCAATAAAAATGACATAGTATTTGTAGTCATGATGCGAGTGAACAAGTGAGGACCATAAATTATATATATTTTGCAAAGGTTTAGTAGAACAAATTGTGGATTTTGAAAAAGGAAGACGATGACTTTTATTAAAACAACAAGAAATACAATCTAAAGTTGAAATGTTAGAAACATTACGATTATTTTTGGAAATTAGATAACAAAATATATTTTGAGATGGATGTTCAAGTTGATGATGCCAATCTGGAGTAGTAGACTTGGAGAGAGCAAACATGTGTGGTGAAGGAGACATCATGACATAAATTTCTTGACTAGTTTGTCCTTGGAATAGAGTAGTCGTTGACGGGTGTTCCTTGATACAAAAAAAATCCAGAGGAAAAAGTTATAGTTAATGGATTGTATTTGAAAAGTTGTGAGATAGAAATAATATTTTTTGTTAGAGCAGGACCAACAAGAACATTTAAGAGTTTAAGATTAGAAATTAATAAAGAACAAATCTGAGTAATTTTGAGACCCATACCATCACCGACTATGAGTTCATCTATGCCATGATAAGGAGCATGGAGGGAGAGGTTAGAAAGATCATTTGTGACATGATGAGAGCCACCACTATCAAGAAGCCACGAGAAGGGATTATTGGATGTGAGAACAACATGATGGGCATGGGGTTTGAATGGTGGCCGAGGGTTTGGTGGTGGTTGTGTAACATTGGGGCATTGTTTTTTGCATAAAGGACAATGAGCAACAACATGCCCTTGTTCCCTACACCATTAATATTTTCCTAAAATTTTTTTGGATGATTTGTGATTTGAAGAGTCGCGAGAAGTATACTTATGACTAGTGTTAGGGTTATAAATATTGTATTTGGTTTGAAGCGGAAAAGCAGTGATGGGATGATTTTCATGACGGGTGGGTTGATTTTGTTTAAGACTTAGTTCTTTATTTATGCTTTCCATGAAGTTCTTCAAAAGATATGGGATTGTCACGACCATTGATAGATTCTTTGATATTATTGCAATCAGAATCAAGACCAAATAGAACTTGACCAATGATGTCTTCATGATCCATTTTCCTACCGAGAGTGGCAAGGTTGTCGGCACAAGTTTTGATGGCTTGCATAAATTCAGTGATAGTACGATTACCCTTAATGGTATTATTGAATTGATCTTTGAGTTGTTTGATATGACCACGACTAGGTGTAGCATAAGTTTTATGGAGAACATCAAATAATTCATTTGAAGTTGTGATTTGAGAGACAAGTGGAATAAGTTGTGAAGAAAGTGTTCCAATGAAGGCTCCAAATAAAAGTTTGTCTTGTCTAATCCAATGATTGTGTTTGGGGTTTTTTGTTTCCTTGGATTCAACAATGATGGTAGGAATGGACATGACAAAGTACCATTAATATATTGTAAAAGATCATGGCCAACAAGTACGGATTCAATTTGTAATTTCCATGAGAGGTAATTTGTTGGTGTAAGTTTGAGTGTATTGTGAAAGTTTATGGAAATGAAAGGATTGGATGGTTCTTGAATGTTTGGAATAGTAGTGTCTTAAGGGGTTGCCATGGTGATTATTTAGAGAAAAAAAGGGATCTCAAGCCTTTATGTTATAATTATTGAATGAAAAGACGAAATTAAATACAAAGGTAAGACTTGTCTTATCTAGAGCATCCTAAACTAGGAAAGAATAAAGTAATTTTACAAGAATAACTAAGATTATGCAATATACTAAAATAAAAGAATAATCATTCTGAACAATTGTAATATAGCCGTTATGATTGATTAAGGCAAAGATTGAGGAGATAAACCTTTCATTAATATAACTTCTTCACCAAATGCCACTACTATACTAGTATGCCCAGTAGGATTTTTTCCTTAAGAATTTCTCTCTATAATAACGGGTTGATGGGTGCTCGTTAAAAATCATTTCCGACACATGATCCGACTTGGTTAAGGTAGGTCGGGTACCCGACCCTTATCTTATAACTTTTTTAAAAAACGACCCGCAATTTAAAGACTGGGTTGGCGGGTCAGCAAGTGGGGTCAAGCGAGTCAAGTTTTTTTTTTAACAGGCCTAATGATCATGATGATGATGATTATTTAGAGCCTACTAAAGACCGAATATCGAAATTTCGATTTGAATTAAAAATAAGAGCTCACTTTCCCTTTAGTAGCGATACTAAAAAACTTAAGTGCTCTTACAAACAAACATAAGATATTAATCAACAATTCAAGTTTTACTTTTTTGATCCCTACTTTTGCTATTATGACTTTTAATTTTATAATTTATTTTTGTTTTCAAATATGATTTACTATATACTTCCTCTGTTCTGAAATACTTGCTATATTTCAGTTATGGACACTATTTATTGTTCAAGCTTATTTTATATATTGCGGCTAATGTGCAAGTAAAAATATAATCAAGTGTAATCTTGTTTGAATTGTCTAATCATAACTTTTATAATATTAACTTTTTATAATTTTTTATACATAAACAAAATAACATATTGAATTGCATAAAAAGTCAAAGTAACCAATATAATGGCAAGGAGTATTTAGATTCGTTTTTGATAAGTAAATTTAGTTTGAATTGAACTAAAAAAAAGTTCAAATGGAACTAATTTGGTTTTGTTTGATTGGAATTGTGATCAAATTTGTTTAGATTTATATTGAAAAATTAAAATTGAATTGAATTAAATATGATATTATGTAAAAATCAAACGGCAAACTGTACTTTTATTCTTAAGCATGTATCTTATAATTCCATAATAAAGGTATGTAGTAGGATAATAGGTTTGACCCGTAACGAAAGGCGCCGTGCAAAAACGTCAAAGAAAATAATGGAGCATTTATGCCTTAATATTCCATTGTTTAAACTTAATATTTTCCAAAATGGAAAGCAAAACAAAAGCCTATAACTGACATGTAAATTCTAAATTATATAAGTCTTTAATGGTATGTTTGGCAGTTGATTTTATTTTCAAATGTTGAATTAGGCAAAATACTATGTTTGGTAAATTTTCAATTTGGAAATGTGAAATTTAGTAATTTCATAGAATTGCAATAACAATGTAAAATTTGGTTAAGTATCAAAATTTGCAAATTTCAAATATATAGGTGTCATTTACAATTCTTAAATTTACATATCAAAATTAAATTTTATATTTTCAAATGAATTCTATATTGCCAAACACGGTGTTTTATAATCTTAAATAAACTATAAGAAATGAGGTTTCTGAGATCAAATATATTTAGGTTGACCCATTTCAAATTTGATCTAAAGTGATCAATTTTGATTTTATAGTGATCGATTTTAGCTTAAAGTATATAATTTTAAATAGATCAATTATGATATTTTTAAGTGATCAGTTTTGACTTTAAAGTCATTAATTTGAACCTTAAACTGATCAGTTATATATAAATCGATCAATTATAATATTATAGTGGACAACTTCAACTTTTTTTAAAAAAATAAAAGTATATTAATACATCTAAAATAGCGTAAACTTAAACCGCCGACATAAAAAACCCTAAACAGAAAAAAAAGCTATAGGAGTAGGACCTAATAATGGAATAGACCACCCAAAATAGTTGAATTATACAACACGGTTCATGTTACACACCAAACAAAAATAAAAAATATACGCCGAAACGAGACCATAGACTAACTTATCTATACAACAGACCTAAAACTAAAAGCTAGACCAAAATCCCACAACACAACAGCTTGCGCAGGCCAAATGTCGTCCTAACACACCAGCCTGAATTACACGCACATACACGACCCCCACCGTCGCTTCAGCCCTGCGTAAAACCTGACCTGCACCACACAATAAATACACATACATATACTTCCTCTGTTCCGTTTTAGTTACAACATTAGGATTTTTCACGCGGATCAATGCACTTTATAGTCTTTAAAGAGATCATGTTAAAGCTCATAGTGCTAAATTATAATTCATAAAATGTAAAGTTATTAATAACTTATAATCTTAAACGAGGTTTTGTAATTTTAGAGGGATCAATTACAACCTTAAAGTTTAATATTTTTATAAATTATAGTCTCAATGTTTTTTTTTTTAAATTCCAACCAACAAAGTATCAATGATTATAATGTTTAGGCTAAATCGCAGGATTCGATCACAAAACCCAAAATTCTAAACACAAAAAAATTGAAATGCTATAATTTAGTTGAACGCTCTAGACATTGATATCTTAATTGCCGTAATTCGAGAAAACAAAAAAAAAAACATTGAGGTTATGAATCACAAGAAGAAAAATAATATAAGTGTGAGGAGTATATTTTTAGGCTTGGCTGAAGGTTTAAGCCTCGCTAACACTAGAGATAGTTTTAGCCGTTAGATTTGAGTTTTGGTATGTAATTAATCAGCATGAGTTCCAGGCTAATAAAACTAAAGAAAAAGAAAACAATAAAAGGGAGATGTAGAATGGGAAATGAATGAAAGAAAGGTCGCAGGATCGGAGCAGGAGGTTAGAGAATGCAATAACTCCAAATCTGAAAAACTGAAATTAAGTATCTCTCTCGTATCTTCATTTTTGACTACCAAGTACTTATGATCCGGTCTTATTATACATATACTACCATTTACAGCTAGCTACTTGATCCATAATTCAATTAATTACCATTGTTTTCTTTTTTCTTTTCTCTTTATTACTCACTAACTCATTAATATTATTATTAAATATTTGCTAAACGCATTTAATTTTCCACTCGTCTTCTTCTTCTTCTTAATAATGAGCCACTATTGCTATTACTATGACTCTTTCTCTCTCTTTCTTTTTTTTTCTTATTTTTCAAAAATAAAGATAAGAATTAAAAGACGAAATTGGGTTTGAGATTTCTTTAATTTTCGATTCACAAGGTGATACTCGTATTGTCTAATCTGCTTAAATATACTTTTTAACTCGTTTTCTTTAATTAAGTACTATATACTATTTTTATGTGTAATAAGTTCATATAAAATCAACTAATTAAGTTTAGGGTTCCCTAAGCTCTAATGTTAGCTTGCTTTATAGATATTTTGTTGATGAGCTTAGGATTGAATTGAATTCGATATATATTATTAGCAAAGCTTCAAATCTATATCTCTATATCTCTCTCTCTCTCTCTAACACAATACACATACTTAATAATAAGTAATAATAATAATAATAATAATAACAAGGGAAGGGTTGTAATTTAGTTCGATTCCTATCCATACTTTAATTATGAATTAAAGGCACCCTTCCTCTCTTGAAAGTTGAAGTTCTTCTCTATATAATGAGCTTCACATGAACTAACTATTCCCCATTTCTCAACTCCCTCTGCTCTGCTCTCTTCTCTTCTCTTCTCTTCTCTTCTTTTTCTTATATCTCCATCGATCCCTCATTAATTCATATATCTTCTTGCTCTTCTCTCTTAGCTTGCTCTAACATACCGCGAAGGAGTTCTAATTCTAAGTAATAATTAGTTTTCTCATCAAGATTATTATGTATGAATTAATTGGAATTAAAATTGAAAATATGTTAATGAAGGTTTTAATTAATTTGAGTTGAATTTCAGGTAATTAAAGCAAAAGGAAGAAAAATGAGTAGGAGAAACAGAGGAAACAACAGCAACAATGATCAGCAGGAGTTGGATTTGAAGCTGAATCTGTCAGTGGCTGAAACAGCCACAAGAGTAGTAAGAAGACAGAGGAGGATGTCAACGTCTTCATCGGAAGAGTCAGAGTCTCCAACACGTTCATGTGTTTCTTCTGAAGAAAGTCTAAAATATTCAAGCAGTCCAGAAGCAACTTCAATGGTGCTTGTTGGATGTCCAAGGTGTCTCATGTATGTCATGCTTTCAGAAGCTGATCCTCGCTGCCCAAAGTGCAAGAGCACTGTACTCCTCGATTTCCTCCGCAACCAAAAGTAACCAATCCTTAGCTTGCTTGCTATCATGGACGACCCGCCCACCAGTTTATTTAATTAATTATTACTATTACTATTATTATAAATATGGTTAGTTTGATTAAGTTGGGGAGTATTAGTTAGCATTGATTAAACTTTAATGTGTTAGAATCGTCGTCCTTTCATTTGGTTTGTCTTATATTTAGTGGTCTTAATTAAGTAGTAATAGTAATTTAGTAATTGCTAGAGAAACAGGCTGAAACATCAAGTCCTGTTTGGTTGCCCATAAGACGGGATGTACTCAGGGACTGGCTGATCATGCGGCTGATGTGAGTAGGTCGTAATACATTCTCCCGTCTTCTCTGCAACCAAATGGAATTTTTTTTTTTAATAGAATTATGATTATAACTATAATTAAGGAGTATTATTATTATTTTTATTATTTAATATTATTATTGATGCATCTTTTAGTTTTACCTATTGATGAATTAATTAATTTTGAATTTGGTTGTAGTTATCTACGATTTTGCTTCTTTCTCGTCTCTTTCTATTCAATGTATATCAATGTGATGCAACTGGCCTTCAATCTTTCCTTCCTTCTCATTTCCCTCCATCATAATTACTACCCTATCTTATTACATTTAATTTCTTTTTGAAAATCTAAAAATTAAAAGCTTTCTATGTTTGCATGAAATAAGGGCCAAATAAAATAAGTTGGGGGTTTGTAAAGTCAAATTGATTATCTTGCATTTATTTTTATTTTTTTATAAAGAAAATCAATTATAATGTAATATATATGTATTAATTTGCAATTTCTTGTTTGGGTTGAAAATTTTAGTTACGTATGTGGGGCAGGGGCCATACAAAGATGATCAAATTGTTAGTCACACTATTTGTAGTATTAAATTAGTAGATAAAAACAGAAACTCAATTAATTAAAAAGAAGGAGAAAAATGGGACACTACACGTGAAGCCTTATAAATGTTTAACTAATTTTGCGTCATTGCTTCATTAATGGTGCCCAGTTAGCTCCAAATCACACTTATTATTACACTTCACCACCCCAATCAAGGCGGTAAGTTTAATTAGTTTTACAATCAATCACCAATTCTAATTTTAATTCTTTTTCCTTTTTCTTTCTCTAAAAAAATACACTGCCTAATCTTAATACTGTTCGATAGTATTTCAATTTATTCGTTTACATCAAAAAAACTTTACTCGATGGTGAAACTTTTTTTTTCTAACATTTCTCTTTTTATATGACACCATGGTAAATTATTATGATGTCATTTTTAGGTGGTAATAAATTTTTAATCATAAAGTTTTTTTTCACAATTTTTTCATCACAATTTAATACCTTTTTTCAAATGGCAATGTATTGGAATTTAAAATGAAATTTATTGAGAAAAATGCATTTTATTGAAGGAGAACAATCATGACCATAATCTTGTCAAATGATATTCTTATCAAAATTACACAAACTTTCTTTTATTATTTTTACTATTTAATACAGACTATTATTTAAACCGTTACCAACAAATCATTATAGATATGTAATCATGCATGAATTAATAAAGTTAAGAGAACCAAATTAGTTGTAACATTGAAAAAAATGGCACTATTCATTTAACAGTTTTAATTTGTGATTAGTTTTTTAATCTATAAATTAAAACATAATCTAGTGAGATCTTGTTTAATTTTGTCTCATTCCAAAGATTATTCATATTAAATTTTTATAATTTTTTTATACATAATTAGAAATATTAAGTATTGAGTTAATACGTTGGACTGCGTAACAAAATAAACATCGCATATAAATTGAAACGGAAGAAGTATACCAATTACAGAATTGTCATACTATTTTTTTACAGGAGTATATACTTCTATAGAAAAGGAAGGAAGAAACACTGTTATACTCTACTTGCAGTTGTAGGCCCAATTCTTCTAAAATCCTCTGCAAAAACAGTACTTGCATCACAAGATCCAACTTGGAAGCTTCTAATCAGTAATCTCCAACTTCTAATAGTAAGACTTTTCTTTTTTCATTTTCAACCATCATTTTCCATGCCATTTTGAATGCCAACGACTTATAAAACCAACGGAAAAAGTCCTCCATCCCCCACCTCCATTCGTAAAGTTGTTACTCTAAAAAAAATTAATGGATACTAAAAAAATTATGGAAATTAAAAAAAAATTTATATGGTATATATGTTATTTTATTGAATGATAAATTTGAAATAAAAAGAGTGGAGACAATAGCATTAAATAAATATTAGAATAAAGCGGATGGAAAAAATATGAGGATCATAACTATTAAAAAATTATAAATAAAGTTATTGGGATATATGTGGAACAATAAGTAATTTAAAAATGTTAAAATGAAAAATAAAAACAATTTTATAAAATAGGAATATATTTTAATCAATCTTAATGCTCAAAATATCAATGTTAACGGAGCCCAAGTTATACTCGAACAAAACACTTCGGAAACAATATTCAAACTAGCTAGCTAGCTTCCAACCTAAAAAACCTATATTTTTAACTAACAAACAATATTAATATTCTCATAAAAATAGTTCTTTTGTCTATACTTTTTTATTTCAATCTAATAATACATTTCAAAATAATAATATATTGAAATAAAATTTGTGAAAAAATAAGACTATTGAAGTACAAGTATGACCAATAAACTTATTAAGAAATTTTTACTATCATAATTACACTAAATTTTCATTACTATTCTCGTCATTTATTTAATATTAACTATTAAATTGGCACTATGTTATTATGGCTATGTTTAGAAGTAGAAGGGCCGGAACAATAGTAAAGTAGAAAGGAGGTTTGAACTTCATATCTAAACATAAAAAATATCCGAATTTAAATCATTGAAATTTACTTGAAATCAAATTGAATTGATATGTTAATTAAATTGAAAAACAAAATATGTGATCAAATTATATCATAGTCAAAAAGTCGGGAAACAGCACAAATCAAGTTCAAGACAACGAAAGCACAAATAGGCGACTGCAAAGAAATTAGTGAGGAAGAGTGGGAGGTCGAGGCCCGGCCCGGTACTATTTGGTTGTTCAACAATAATCTGCTCCGCTTATTATCTCCTTCTCAGCTTCTTCTAAACTCATTTCTCACCCAAATGCTTACTATTGCTTCTCTTCCAATTTACCATCATTTTTTCTAATCATATGTGCAACAATAAAAGACGGGGAAAATTGTTAACAAAAAGTTAATATTTCCTCCATGAAAATAAATTAATTCAATTATTGATTATTTTTAATAAATTTATCTATTCAATATAATTATTAAAATTAAATCTAACTATTATCTGTTTTAATGTTTAATAAATATATCTAATAGGTAGGTTTATTACAAAATAAACAATAGGTGAGTTTATTTTGAGCGGATCAAATAAAAATTATTTTATTATTAATAATTTTTTCACTAAAAGATATACCACGTTAACATAATTTTATGTCTTCCTCCTCTTCTCGACTTTTTATATACATTGTTATATAATTGTTAGAAAATAATTTTTGATTATTTGTTAACTAAATTGTATTATATTAGGAATTCAACGAAGTCAAAAGGGAACCAATTTAACATAGATTTACAATGCAAAACTAATGGATCAAGATTTAAATTCTTTACTATTAGTTTAAAAATTTAACTATCATCCGCCCTATAAAGTCAGATCTAGAAAAAAAAAAGTAATGTCGATAATTTAAATTAAATTTACATTCAACAATATTTGATTATGGTAATGACAAACACTGAGTAAAAACTTGTGAAATCAACGCATAGTGTAATCGCTTAATAAATTTAGAACAAATTATATTCAAAATAAGTTACAACATAACAAATTCTTTAGAGAGGCTATAGTTAGAGACATTAAGTAAATTAAGGGTCACTTGATAATTTGGATTGAATATACGGTTTTTAAAACTGAATACTGGATTCGAATCCGGATCAGGGTATTTGTAAAATCGAATGAATATATATCAGGTTTTTCAATTTTTATTACTTTTTATATATAGTTAATCATTTTAAAGTATGAATTGATCACTTTAACATTGAAATTGAAGACTTGAAAAAACTGATTCAGTTAAGATTATAAACATGTAAATAAAAGTTGTCATTTTGATGTTAAAATTAATCCCTTTTAGATCAAGTTGAAATTTTATATTTTAACTTATCTATTTAAGATTTACTTTAAGTTGAAATTGATCACTTTAATATCAGAATTGATAACTTTAAAGTCAATTTTTATTTTTAAAATTTTTGAGTTTGGGTAAATCTATTAGTACTTGCCCTTATAAAGAGGTGGTATTTGTGTGTTTTTGCGAATTATAGTAAAAGAAAAATGTGTGAATTAGATATGCATAGGGATGAACTACAAGAAAAATATAAGTCAATATACATATCCATAAAAAAATGTTTGTACAAGAGGAAGTAATTAGTACTATTTATTGCTTCTGATTCAAGAAGTTATGATATTTGTTTAATAAAACTCTAATACAAGATGGTCAAACTTTATGAGATTTTAAATTAGGGGGAGTAAGTAATTACTGTTTATTTATTATCTTATATTGAAAATTTTGTTCAACAACTTACTATTTGAACGCGCAACAAGTCTTAGCTTCTATTAATTAGCATCACAGGTACAGATCATATACTTAAGCTGCTTTGAAAACTCCTTCAGTCAAGATTATTCTGGTCATGCTGCGCCAAGGCTTTATACATCTCAACGTATATTCTTGTAGTCGATTCAATTTCTCTTTTTTCTTTAATATATATATATATATATATATATATATATATATATATATATATATATATATATATATATATATATATATATATATATATATATATTTTACAAATTACTATAAAAAGAAAATTTTGTCAATTAACCAAAGACAATCACCAATTATCATGATTACTTAAATTTTGCAATGAGATATGAGTCATGATGATTATTTTAATTTTGCGACCAACTGGACGATAATACAAAAGTCTGCAAGCTAGACTTTAAATTTAACGATGACTAATTCTGTAGCTAGTTCATCGTTGTCCACCATTTTTAAAAATTGCAATAGACTTGCGACTGACCAAATTTTGTTGTTAAATTGGCCTGTCGCCAGTCTGTTGCAAGTTTATCGCTGCTACCCATTTTTAAAAATCATGATGGATTTGCAAAGGCAAAAGGTCGTCGCTAAACTATAGTCGGTCGCCAATTTGTTGCTAGTTTATTGTTTTCAGCCATTTATTTAAATTGTGACGTACTTGCGACGGACTAAAGTTGGTAATTTTAACAAATAATTTGTATATTGATAATAAATTTTTTCAGATTACTTTTATATTAATTTAAAATAAATTTAAGTTTATAATTTTTGCATGTTATGTCTATATTAAAGATTAAATAGTATTGATTAAATAATATTTTTTAATAATAAATATATAAATTTATTTATAATAAATAGTAGGAAATATTACCGTGAATTACACAATCTTTTGTTTATATTCCTACAATAATACCAACTTTTGATTAATTATAAATAACACAAACTTAGAGGGGTTTTTTTTCCTAGAATAATACCAACTTTAGTTTATTAACCAATTTACCAATTTTTTTGTCATATAATTTCCTATACGTTGATTTTTAACATATTGGGGATTTTCTAGGGAAACATCCCGTAAGTTGGAATTATTCATGGCTAATCAAAAGTTAGTATTATTGTAGGGAAATAAGTAAATGATTATATTATTCCTGATAATTTCCAAAATAATAATAATTGTATCCTTTTTCACTTAGTTTTTAGTTCAATACAAAAATAATCTTCTTGAACTAGAGATCTTTGTTTTCAATAAGACATCTGAATTCAACAAAGATTCATTAGCATGGACACATTCATCATTGATTGCCAATCCTTAGAGAATCAATCAAAAGATTTCAACAGTAACAATAGTTTCAGATTTGTAAACCCAAAAGATTAGGATTGACTATACGAACCAATCTATTACTTCTAATTGTCGTCCACATGGGTTCTTCTTCTGCATTCATTCTACTTATCTATTATCTCTATTTGTAAGTCTAGATCCTACATATCCTTTTTCACTTCTATCTTTCTAGTCTTCTTTGGCCTTCTTCTCCCACTTTTTTAGTATTTTGAGCTCCAACTTTCTATCTTTCATACAGGTTTACTAATGCCCCTTCTTTATTCATGCCAAAACAATCTTAAATGATTTTCTTTCATCTTTTCCTTAATATTTTCAAGTCCTGAACCCTTTCTTATATCTTTGTTTTGAATTCTATTCCTCAAGGTGTGGACACTTACCAATCAAAATATTCACATTTCAACTACTCTCATCTTTCTACTCAAGGTTGTGAACATCGTGATTCATATCGTAGAATCTTACGATTTTACGATCCAAGTACGTACATACCACGATTTAAAGTGTTACTAGAATCAAAATCAGTTAGAATGGCAAGTAGAATCATTAGAATCATATAGAATTGCAACTATTGTCGTACGATTCCACCGATCTACACTATTCTAAAATACTCCACAAAAATGTTAAGTTTTTTTTGCTTTTAATGTTAAAATTGATACTCTTGATTATAATATGACTGTTTTTTAAACAACATAAGTGAGATTCTTAGCATTTTGCTACTTAGACTTGTTTTTTAATCTAAATTGCTAGTTGAGGATTAGTTTCATTTGGTTTTCATAACTGGTAATTTATGCATCATTGATTTTGAAAATTATTTAGTTTTTTCATTTAGTGTTATAAATTATTAGGACTTTGAAACTATTAAAATGTAATATTGCTTTGGTTAACCAATTACATGATCCAAATCAATGTACTTGATTTGCTTAATTCACTAAGGATCATTGTTACTGCATTTTCTTGATGTGTTTTTTTTCAATAATATAATGATTATAAGATTAGTATGTATCTTATTATATTTGTCAATTCACAAAAATAAGTGAAAAAATGCAACAACGAAGAGAGGTAAATGTATTTTTTGAATAAAAAGAAAGTTTTAAAATATTAAATGGATTTAAGTGTTCTTTTACAATAAAAATGACTAAGTAATATACATCAGCAATTACGTTTTCTTATTTTTGCAAAAATGTAGAATCATTCGATTCTACGATTAAATTCTACAATTAGATTCTGAGAGTTGTTATTGCGAAATAAGTTAGAATCACGATTTTAACAATCATGTTTTTACTATGTTTCTTTCTAAAAGCCCAATATTTTGGTTTATATAGTTGTGCTGAACTGATGACCATTTAATAAAACTTACCTTTTAACTTTAAAGGCACACCTTAATCACATAATATTCTAATAATCACTCTATTTTATCCACCCACACTCAATTCTATGAGTCACATTTTGTCGGATTTTTTCACTACTCTGAAATATGTAATAAAGGTATTTAAAGCATCCACTTGAAGAAATTTCATTCTACTCTAGCTTTATAGTACCTCATCTTATGTTGTTTGTGCTAAAATTATAGTTCATTTACTCTGTCTTGCTCTAATTCCATTTGAAACCTCGTGACTCCAACTCTTGTTTCCATTGTTCTAACTTAGCATTAACCTATTTTTTGTCTCATCAACTAAAATAATATTATCAATAAACACCATACATCTCCTAATAGCAACCGAGTTATCTCATTTAGGACCATTGCAAAAAGAAAAGGGCATAGAGTAGAATGAATGCCAATTGTGATTTGAAATCCTTTCTTACCTTTCTAGATGTTCTAACATTCGTCTTTAGTTCTCTTTGCATATCTTGCACTATATTAATATATTTATTGGGACTACAATTCTTTGTCAATGTCCAACAAAGTACTTTTACTGGTACCTTCTAGTAGGTTTTTTGAGTAAATAAAAATTTTGCGGAAACCTCTTTCTCTAGCCCTATAGTACTCAATTACTTGTCTTATAAGATGAATTGCTTCTATTGTAGATCTTCCTATCGTAAATCCAAATTGATTCTTTGACATGTGGAAGGACAATTTCAGGCTTCCGTTAAAAACCTTTAGATTGGACTTCTTTATCTTGAACTACATTGATTAAAGGCTATATAATTAAGATGCATACTCTAATTTCTAATCTAACATTTATTTTTCTTAAAAAGTAAAATGTCAGATTTGAACTAATAACTTTAAAATGAAACTCAATGTTTTATAAGAAAGCTATAAAAAGAAACTACATTATTAGTGTTTTCATTGTAAATCAGGGTTGACTTTGAGGTTGGACCTTTTTGACTACCACTGTTAGATGAGGGATTCAGTCTTCCATCATCCTCCCTATCCACGTTCAAAAATTTTTGAGCTGTTATTCTTGTTATTAGTTTAGTCTTTACACCCAACCTTATAACCTAGCTGCATCAAGAGTTTGTGTTTAACCTACCCTTTTCCTAGTGGTTCAATTCCCTACTCCTTCTATACTCGTGTACTGCTTAGGGTGTTATAAATATTGTTTGAGAGGGAAATGACAAAAGCCTTATCAGAGGATTGTATAGGGTTAAAAACAGAAAGTTCTCTTAGTGTAAGGTTTTATGACTACAAGATTGTAACATCCAAATTTTCTCCGCTGTGAGACTTTAAGAATGAGTGAGAATCTTGAAGTATACAATAATCTTATTGTCTACATGTAGTTTCTTTTTTAATTAAGTTTCTATGTTTTAAGTTTGAGGTACATGTCCTCCTTGTATAAGTAATTTTCCGCTGCGTTGTTTTTGTGGTTTGTATGATTTAAATAGTTATCATTCTTTTCTTTCTTCAAACTCAAGTGTTTACTTTGAAACCACGATCCATGGTTAGCATATCGACAGAGGATTAGGCGATGAGCTTTCCGTCATGATATTCTGTTATAAGGCCGATGATTCCTCTCCTTGATTATGTTTTAGTGCGCGCTTATTTTCTTTTGGTGCGTCCCATTTCAAGGCAGATGCTGCCGAAATTTACGCACGACTTTACTTGGGTATCTTCATACTCCTTTAATTAAAATTATTCCAATTTCACCTTTTCTTGTTTTATTCTTTTTATGTTTTACTTTTTTTTATGTAACATCCGAATTTCCTTTGTTCCCTTGCGGTCTTGGTTCCGTATAGAGGGTCAAAAATTTTAGGGTGTTACAAAGATGTATATGGTTGATGGGCTTTTTGGATATTTTTGTTTGCAAGGTTTGTAGATTTGATGGTGTTTTTTTGTGGGTTAATTTCATGGGGGTGTTTTTAGGATTTTGGATTTCGTTCGAACCTTTTATTAGAATTTGACTTTGTGGGAAAGATGAATAAGGTCTTTTAGTGTATAAGAGGGACGCGTTTCATCACCTTTGATATTTTAGGGTGTAGAAGTCCAGGTAAGTAAGCTAGGGTTTGTGGCTTATCTATCTAGAAATCCATTTGTATATTTAGCCTTCTTTTGAAACTCTTATAAATCAACTTTATGTCATTATAGTGTTGAATTTACATATTACTATTATTACTTTGGTGGCTTGTATTTTTACTTAGTGTAGTCTCTTCACATTTTACTTAATGGATAATTTTTCAACTTTTGAACGAAGATGGCGTGAGTGAGGCTTGCCTTAGTAATTTTTTTTCATGATCATTAATGTCCATGATAAATCTAGGATTTTTGGTTAAATTGGATAAAGGTTAAAATGTTTGTATAAGATAAACGTTGCAATTTGGATATGGGAGGGGTTGGGAATTTTTTGTATTTTTTTAGGTTAAGAATATAGATTACTTCTGATACCAAGATAATGTAAGATCACACTATCAAACAAGTATCTACACCTTAAGATTTTATCACATAACTTGGGAAGAATTTCAGGTGAGATGTGTAGGATAATTTAAAGGCTTAGGTATGTAAAAGAGGGAAATAAATCTGATGGTGAAAGGTTTGTTAATTTAACCGTATAAGAAATGTAAGATATTTTCTTAATTAACATAGGAGAGAAAGAAAAGGTATTTGGTGGAAACTAAGAGGGTTAGGTGTGTAGAATAACTAAATTTGGATTTAATATTTTGAGTTTTCATTAAATTTTTGAAATGTAAAAATAAGCTAGCGTTTACAGAATATAGAAGTGACTCCTAAACTCGTGAATTAGGAAAAGATATATAGAAGGGATTTAATTAGGGGCGTGAATTGGAATAAATTCAAAAATTATTCTAAATTAATGATGAAAGAATCAAGAGATGAAAGGGTAAGATCTATTTTATGAATGGTTAGGGAATGATGGGAAAATCACTCCTTAATCTTTGGAACCACTTGTATTATTATTAATGAAGAATATGTTGGATGGCTGATGATGTAAATAAAAGGATAGATTTGTTATTAGGTTTTATTAATACAGAAATCAATCACCATAAACTTAATATACTAACTTTCAAAGAACACTTGTGAATTTAGAAAAGATCCACTAGCCTAGAAAAATTCATGAATTCCTAATCCTAAAAAACATTAAGAAAACAATTACAAGACAACAAAGTCTAAAATTTAAGAAACACCTAGTGATCTCATTAATGAAAAATAAGTTCCTCTATAGGTCTACAAATTGAAATAAATCAAATATCATAATGATAATTATAGTAGGCTTAAACTAAATCAAATAAAGTTAAAAGCCTAGTATGCATGTAATCCTTGCCATGGACAATTTCTTCAAGCTTTAAGAAGGTTCTAGTAGCTTCTATATCTCTTTTAGATGCCATCCAATTTGAATAGTTCAAGATTCTATCTTTGCATAGGTCTTCCATAGAAATAGGTATTCTCGTTGATTGAAGACTTATCTTATGATTTGGGTCAAAGAAATTATAATTTTAAAGCCTTCAATTGGAGTTAAATTTGGAATAATTGTTGAAGCTTCATTTATTTCACCGCATCTCAATGACATTTGTGTATGAAATGCACCTTATTTCATCTTCATTTTTCTTGGTTCGAGGAACAAGACCTTTTGAGTGCATAACGTGAAAATCAAGTAGCGTAAAAAAATCCTTTGCATGGTCTATAGGGAAGCAATGTAGCACCTTCTCAATGTATCTCCTTTGTATGGCATATAACACCCCATAGTTCATATCCCTTCAAATCTTCATACCAATTATCTTCTCCTCACCAAGATTTTTTATGTCAAACTCACTTAAAAACGACTTTGTCAAAGCCTCCTCCTCAACCATTTTCAAAAAGTGACTAACATGTCATCCATATGTAACGCGAGATATTTTAAGGACTCAACAGTTGTAACCTTTATATAGATAACTAGTATAGAAACTCGTGTAATGCACGAAAATATTAGTATAAAAGTATGGAGTATCTAAATATAAAATTTAAATAGAGATGTAATTGCATGTTATCGGTATAAAATTATAATATTTCTTATAAAATAGATAAAGAATTTTAGAATATATTGTGCTTTTAGTAAAAAAAGAAATAAGGTTGTTAATATAGGTATTAATTAAAGTTCTCATTTTTTAGGCGAATATGAGTATCTTCCAACATTATCATAATGGTTATTTTTCGTTCTCAAAAAAAATTTTTGATTATCATGTATCTTTTGTTATTTAATGAAATATTTTAAAAAATTAAAATTTAAGGTTAAATGAAGGATTATTACTTTGTTTTAGGATTGATTAGGGTTAAGTATATATTTTGATTTATGTGTATTAATTTTGTTATAATTAATCACACTTATGATAACAAAAGATCGTTCTTGGATGTATGGTAGAGAGGAGTTGGTTTTTATTGCCCTTGTGTCATGTGTGGCAATGTATCAAAGGTAAATAGTGTTGACATCCTTAGGAAGCATATACTTCGACGTGGATTTAGGCCTGAATATCATGTTTGGGTTTGGCATGGTAAGGAGGGAGTTTAAAAAGAAAAATGTGTAGTTGAGGATGTCAGTGAGAATGTAGATCGTGTTGATGGGTAGGAGAAAGATAAAGAGAATGTCGATGAGGATATAGATCGTGTTAATGAGATGATAGAGGGGGTCGAGGATAAGTTAGGAAAACGTCCTCGTGTTTTTGACTAGTTGACAAAGGCTTCTTAAAAGCCTTTGTACCCTCGATGTACAAAGTTCACCAAACTCAAAGCGGTGTTGATAATTTTCAACATTAAGTCAAAGTTCAATTGGAGTAAGATTCCTCCTAGATGGAAATGAACTTCCAAAGTTGACATATAATGCCAAAAAGCTCATGTGTCCTTTCGGCTTAGAGTACCAAAAGATTCATGCGTGTCCGAATGATTGTGTATTGTATCGAAATGAAAATGAAAATTTAAAAGAGTGTCCAAGGTGCAGGTTATTGTGTTACAAACACAACAGGGCCCGGGATGGTCCGGCTAAGGTGTTGTGGTATCTTTAAATAATACCTAGATTCAAGTGCTTGTTTTCTAAAAGAATATGCGTTAAATTTGATGTGGCATGGACACAGGATGAAAAAAGGTCACTTGTTCACACTAACAGCTGATTCTCTAGAGCGGAAGACTATTAACAGGTTGCATTACTGATAACAGGCTTTTAGCATCGTTAACTAAGAACCAAATTATATGCAAACTATATTTATTACACCCTAATACAGCTACAGATAGCGTCACGGTAAGTCGGGGATCGAACCACGAGGACAAGACAAGCAAGCCAAGGACTTGATATAGGGAAATCAAAAGGGTGAAAGGATGTATGAACTAGACTACTAAAAGCAATAACAATGCAAATATAAAAGTGGTGATAAACAATAAGAGACAAAAAGGGATGGTAGGGATCCACCCTAGGTCAGTTTCTATGGACTCACGAAAAGCTAGTTCAAGGGAGATCGAACGGTAATCAATCGAGACACTCTAGATTACGAGGGGAAGTTTGTGACCCTATAAACCACATGAGCAACCCATAATCGCCCTATGTCTCCTAAAGAGTGGGAAGATAAGATTCAAATCGAATATCAATCAATCAATCCATAACAACCTCAACCGTAACCTAACACATAAAGAACAAGACCCAAACCTAGGATTTCACCAAACCACAACCCCTAAGGAAACTACTAACACATGCTAGAAATAATTAAGACAAAGCAAGTAAATAGGAGCATGATTGAAGGCGTAAAGAATAAGAAATAAACCAACAAGAAACAATAAAGGAAGCAATAAATGAGAGCATGCAATACGGAAGAACTAGTAAAGCAATAAATGAAGCAAATACTCCAACTAATGTAAAGAAAGCAACAAAAGCATTAAATGAAAGTATTGAAAGACAAGAAAGAAATAAAGATGAAATAAACTTATATAAACCAAAACTTGAAGGAAAGGAAAAGGAAATCCAAATACAAAGCTTGAATGTAAAATGAAAGCAATAAATGAAAGCTTAAAATCTATTCTAGGGCATGAAATGAAATAGTAAAGCATAAAGATTGATGTTCTAAGTTGAGAGAGAGTCTCTCAAAATAGGCATTAGGGTTTACATTCAGATTAAGGAGGTATATATAGCCTATCAGTGAAGGGGAGTAAAAGACCTAAATAGCCCACGACATAAAGCTTGCAAAGAAACCAAAACAAGCAGTCAGGGAGTTCATTCGGCCACATGGGTGTTGGATTCGCTCGAATGGAGTTGCTTCAAGGTATCCAGCGAGTTTTGAGCATATTTCTTGGCCTTCGATGAACCATTTAACCGAACCTAATTCCCATTCGCCCGAATCATGGCGATTCGGCCGCATTGTTCTTATGTTCGCCCTTTCCAGCAGCAATCCAAGGCTTTGATGTGCATCATTGCCTCCATTCGACCGAATGGAGGGCTTATTCGCTAGAGCTCAGTGTAATTCGACCAAATGCAAGGTCGAATGACCTCCTTTTTTGGTCAACATGTGTCTTGAAGTATCGAGAGACCATATTAATTTTTGAGGCCCTTGGGGATGGCTTAGAATGCTCAAAAAGGTTTTGATATGCGCGTCTCATCTTCGATTATGGTGTCTAAGCCTCGAACTCATGCTACTTAATCTCGAAACCTCCGAAAATACCTGAAATGACCTTAAAACACCTCGAAGATAAGAACAAGGTAGGATCAAACGGAATATATATAAAACCAATACAAAATAGTGAGACTCGAAACTCTAAAAAAAGCACATCAACTCCCCCAAGCCAAACCTTTGCTCGTCCCTAGCAAATGAACTAGCGGGGCAACATGAAAGCATAAGGCAACCCAAAACGGAGCAACAAGAAGAAAACATGAAAGGTGAGCGAAAAACAAAACAACGAAAGCTGTGTGCACATAATACTCTTCCCTAGACGTGGGTGTTCAAGTACAATGGGCTCAAGAGAGCGCAATACCAAGGAGAACAACTTTTTCCACGAACTCGACATCACGACGCAAGCTACAACACAAGCTATGCCACCCACTAACTATGACGCTCATGTGTTTGATTTTGGTTCGTGTTTCGCTTATAATCATCCAACTAAACATAAGTTGGAAATCTAACACCTAATAGGGGCAAATCTTTGGGATTGTGACATATCTACTCTCTAACACATCACAAACTAATCAGACCAAGTAGAACAGGTTTGTGAGGGGTTGTAACGTAGGCTTGGGTTAAGGTGCAGTGGGATACATTTGGGAATATGGTGCTAAAGTAGAGGATAGTAAGTGACTCAAGACAAATCGATACCAAAAACACCTTATAATAAACAAATAAACACCATATCCAATAATAATATTAACCCATAAACATCAAATAAAGCACAAATAACCTTTATCATAAAACACTATCAAAAAATTTAATTTCATCACAATATTTTCCATTTTGTGTTTCTCAAGTTCATCTCCCTTCTTGTGATAGATTTATTCCTCACTCAAATAAATATATATGTAGATTTCTTTGTAGAACAAGAGGAAGATCTCCTCACTCAATATACATACATATATATATATATATATATATATATATATATATATATATATATATATATATATATATATATATATATATATATATATATATATATATATGTATATATATATATATATATATATATATATATATGTATATATATATATATATATATATATATATATATATATATATATATATATATATATATATATATATATATATATGTATATATATGTAATGCCCCGAATTTTCTCTGTGGCATAATTTCCATTTTATTCATCTTTCTAGTTACTTTTCTTTAAGTCTAGTTTTTAATTTAAAATAATTTATTATGATATTATTTGTGGATTATTATAACTATCTCTTTTATGCTTTATAATGTGATTTAAAAGGAGCGTAAGTTATTATTATTATTATTATTATTATTATTATTATTATTATTATTATTATTATTATTATTATTGTTGTTGTTGTTGTTGTTGTCGTCGTGTTAATATATTATTTTCATTAAATTTATGTACTACTATTATATGTCCTAGGTTATTTATTTTTGGACCAACTTGTGGTAACAAGTTTTAAATTAGGATGACTAAATATATTTTTTTTTTAGTACACTATTATCATGATAAGCTTTTAAAATTAGTGTTTAATTAGGTTAATTGATTCTAATTTATGCTTAATTAATTGGTACATTCTAGAATGGAATGAATGCATGAACATCCTTCAAATCTTTTCATTTTCTTTTCTTCAAGTTGATTGAACTTCCTAATGCTCATAAATTCTCAACCATTATGAAGAGTCTTTTGGGATGGTTTTTCCCCTCCTATAAATACTAGCCTATTGTTATGGAAATTTTCATTCATTCATAAACTAGCTCATAAACTTTCTTTCTCTCATTCTTTTCTCTCAAAAAAAAAAAAAAAAGAATACTTGCTTTATTTTTCTTCAAGTGTCAAAATATTATCATATTTTTGGGTAACTTTTGAAGACTTATTTTGAATTATTCAAGCTTACTTCAAGGAATTTATTTTGCAAATTATTTGGGAGATTTTCTTGGAGTTTTCTTTAATCTTCTAAAGATTATTACTTTCCTCCATTATCCAGGTAACTAGATTTTTCTTCACTTAGTTTCTTAATTAAATATAGAAGTCTTGTTTAGAATTAATTAAAATTTAAATTGATTAATTCGGTTTTATATAGTAAATTTTGCTTTAATTATTTTCGTGCATATATTATTGTTATTTTAATCTTCTATGATGTGTTATAACATAGATTAAATTAGGATTGGTTAAAATTTATTTTCGTGATTTGAATAATTTTATTTTAAATTATTATGAAAATCTGGAAAATCTACACTTCTTATTAATAGTAATTTGGCTGTAATTTATTGATTTTAATTTATTTTCACATTATTTTAACACTAAAATATGTTACAATCAGTAGGTAATAGTGTAAATTGATTTTGATGAATTTGGATTTAATTTTACAAAATTATTATTTAATGATGGCTTAAACTACTTAATGTGAATTTTGTGAATTAATTAAGGTTAAGAGGAATTAAAACCTGATTTAATTTATTAATTTATTATTTTTGGTCATGTACCTAATTGCTTGGTTATGTGTTAATTTCATGTACTACTTATTTATTTAATTAGATAGTTTATGACCATTTGTTGTTAAAGTCATGTAAATAGAGAACTTGACTTTGGCATTGACTTTGACCATGACCATTGACTTTTATTGACTATTATAATGGTTATGTGATTTTATTTTGATGGTTTATAAAACTGTTTTGTTGCTTGTCGACAAGTTTATACTTAAGAATAAAATAACATTGTCTGTAGTATATTCTTGCCAAGAGTTGTAGTAAGGTGTATTCTTGATTAAGTTCGAATTATCCTTATTCCAAACTCAGACATTACCACTTAAACTGTATGATTTTGATCTTGATTGGTTTTGAACTACTCCTTTGGAGTTTTGGTATTTTGGAAACGGTCATTGTGGCCTTCGGGTTCTTAAGGGTAAATCCATAGTGGTTCCTTATGAACATTTGATTTGGTTTTGGAATTTGACTTTTGGGTTCTTAAGGGTAAATCCATAGTGGTTCCTTATGAACATTGGTTTTGTTGTTATTTGGAAATCGTTGGGTAAGTCCATAGTGGTTCCTTCGATTGGACAGCACATCTATAGTAGATTGGTTTTAGATTTAGTTGTCGTTCTCGTTATGCTGGATCTTCGGAAAACGAGAGAGATTGGCCATTCTTAGACAGGGTTATATCATTGTGGTTGACCCGAGGTTCGCCCTGACTTTATCTAGGCTTAGTGGGCCGCGAATTTGTTCACTGCGTCTGTTCCAAGTACGACTTGAAAATATTGTTAACTTGATTTTTTGTTAAATTGTTTTGGAAAAGTTATCCTTGGTTTTAATTGATTTGGTTACCCTACTTTGGTATTAATTGAATTGATCAACATTATTTGACTCTATTGGTTTGTATGGTTGGATCGTTGTTAATTGGTTTGAATTTTAATTAAGTCTCGCATTAGTTCTTTGTTTAAATTTGAACCTTTGTGTTAAGGACAGTCTAGTTACTGGCCACTAAGTGGTAATTTGCGGTTTAGTTGTTGCAGGTGATGATTGAATTCACTCGGAGCGACTGGGGAATAAGACTGAGAGATGTAGGGTTACCTAGAACATTAAGTTGAAGTTTAGATGTTTTATTTATTTTTGTTTATGGGAGTGTTTTACTCCCTGGATTATTACGTAATGACTTTTTGATTTACTGTATTCGAAGTTATAAATTTATTTTGAAAATTTTAGTGACCCAACTTAGTGCATTGTTTCCGCCAATACACCCTATATTAAGACGGGTCATTACAGTTGGTATCAGAGCTGAACGGTTCCGAGGCTTGCTTGAGTAAGTTACTTGGAATCTAAGCAATTGACTTGACCATAGAGTGAGGATTACTTGGGTAGTAAGAAATGGGAATTGCTTTTAGAAAAGCAAGGAAGTATGTAAGACTACATATAAATTTCTGTTTTTGTAGGATGCCTCCTAGAAGAAGAACCTCTGCTGAGAAGGAGTCTTCTCGCCAACGTCTGAGAGCTCTAGAGAATGCTATTATTGCCCTCGCAAATCGATCCACTGGTCCGGCTAACAACCAGTCTGTCTTTGATCGGTTTGATCGTCACCGTCCCCCAACCTGTGAGGGTACTGCCGATCCTGTAGTTCTCGAAGGTTGGTTGCGTGAGATAGAAAAACTCTTTGACGCGACCGGCTGCCCAGATGCTGAAAAGGTAGCTATTGGCTCGTATTACCTGAAGAAAGAGGCTGACAACTGGTGGGGTATGGTCAAAGCTGAATGTCTTGCTACCACTGGCTTTGGGTGGGAACAGTTCTCCACGAAGTTGAAGGAGAGATTCTATCCAGACGAGTTGAGGTGGCTGAAAAGAGAAGAGTTTCTCTCTCTGGAACAGGGTTCTATGTCGGTGCAAGCATATACTGACAAGTTCACAGAGTTGTCTCGTTTTGCTGCTGTTTTGATCCCTTCTGAAGCTGAGAAAGTGAGGTTGTATGTGAGGAGGTTAGACGCCCGGATTAGGGTACCAGTGATGTGTTCAGGTCCTGCTACTTTCCAGAAGGCTTATGAAGTTGCCCTTAGTGCTTATGCTGCAGTTCAGGAAGAAGAAGCTGCTAGGCGTGCTCTCACAGCCAAGAGGCCCCCTCCCTCATTTCATACTGCAAACCCCTCCAAGAAGTCTAAGCTTATTCCTGCGAACAAGGGGAGTACTTCTGATTCTAGACCAAAGAAGTGTTTCAAGTGCCAGAAAGATTGGCACCCTGGCAAAAATTGTGATGGTTCTGCTGTCAAGTGTTTCTATTGCAATGGTGAGGGTCACCGTTCGTACTCTTGCCCTAAGAATTCTGATGCAGGCAAGACAATTACTGGTGGTAATGCCCCTCTCCGCAACAGGGTTTATAATATGACCGAAACCGAGGAAGAATCGGATGTTGATGTCATTGCCGGTACTATTCTCGTAAACTCTATTCCTGCTTATGTTTTATTTGATACTGGTGCTACTGCTTCTTTCATCTCTTCTTCCTTTATTGAAAAAGCCAAGTTGAACTCTTCTATGTCTGTTAAATCTGTGATCTCCCTTCCTAATGGGGAGAAAATTTCTTGTCATCGCGCTTTTCGAAGCGTTCCTGTTATCATTAACGAGGTAGAATTGACTGCAAATCTTAAAGAGTTCCCCATGGACGAATTCGATGTGATATTCGGCATGGATTGGTTGAAGGAATACCGAGCTGTATTCCATTGTAGGGATGAGAAGGTGGTATTGAGAAACCATAAAGGGGAGAGAGTTTCTTATTCTAACACCAAAGCAAAGCCTGGTGTGAAGATCATCTCTGCTATAAAGATGATGAAAATACAAAGGAAAGGGAATGAAGTTTTCTTGTGCAAAGTGACTGAAGTCTCCGAAGGCGTTAAGCTTGAAGACATTCCCATTGTCAGAAACTATCCAGATGTATTTCCCGAAGAATTACCTGGAATCCCTCCCGAAAGAGATGTAGAATTTGGGATTGATTTGATTCCAGGTACCGCTCCTATTTCTAAACCCCCCTATAGAATGGCACCCTCAGAAATGCAAGAGTTAAAGACTCAGTTGCAAGAGCTTATCGATAAGGGTTTTATAAGGCCCAGTGCTTCTCCTTGGGGTGCTCCAGTTCTATTTGTGAAGAAGAAAGATGGTAGTATGCGGCTGTGTATTGACTACCGTGAACTGAACAAGGTAACTATCAAAAATAGATATCCCTTGCCAAGAATTGACGATCTTTTTGATCAATTAAAGGGCGCGGGTGTCTTTTCTAAAATTGACCTTAGGTCTGGTTACCATCAGATCCCTGTGAGGGAAGATGATATTCAAAAGACGGCTTTCCGGACTAGATATGGGCATTATGAATTTGTCGTCATGCCCTTCGGTCTTACGAATGCCCCTGCTGTGTTTATGGACCAGATGAATAGGTCCTTTCACGAGTTGTTGGATGAATGTGTAGTTGTCTTCATTGACGACATCTTGGTATTCTCGAAGGATGAAGAAGAGCATGTTAAACATCTAGAAATGGTGTTAAACATTCTCAGGAAGCAGAAATGGTTTGCCAAGTTCTCAAAATGTGAATTCTGGCTTAAGAAAGTGGCATTTCTAGGCCATGTTATTAGCAAGGAAGGTGTGAAGGTTGATCCAACGAAGATTAAAGCTATTATAGAATGGGCAAGTCCCTCTAGTGTAACTGAAGTTCGGAGTTTTCTAGGACTTGCAGGCTATTATCGAAGGTTTGTGCATAACTTCTCTATTATTGCTCAACCTTTGACAAAATTGATGAAGAAAGACTGCAAGTTTAGATGGTCCGAAGAGTGCGAAAAGGCTTTTCAGTTATTGAAAGAAAAGCTCACATCTGCTCCTGTCTTAGTCTTGCCGATAGAAGGAGAGGAGTATGAGGTGTTCAGTGATGCCTCGAAGAGTGGACTAGGGTGTGTGTTGATGCAACGGGGTAAGGTTATTGCCTATGCTTCAAGGCAATTAAAAGTTCATGAGAAGAATTACCCTACGCATGATCTTGAATTGGCTGCAGTGGTGTTTGCATTAAAGATTTGGCGACACTATTTATATGGTGTTTCGTGCAAGATTTACACTGATCATAAAAGCCTCAAGTATATTTTCACTCAGAAAGAATTGAATATGCGTCAGAGGCGCTGGCTCGAGCTTGTCAAGGATTATGAATTGACCTTGGAGTATAAGGAAGGAAAGGCTAATAGGGTTGCTGATGCCCTGAGTCGAAAGCCTGGACCCTTGCTGAATTTTATGAAGGTTCTCTCTAAGGACTTATGTGAGGAATTCCGCAAGATGGAAATTGAAGTGGTATCATTGGGTGGGGTTAAAGCTCGCTTAAGCGCTATGAGTTCTGAGCCTGCTCTTTATGCTGAGTTAAGAGAGAAGCAACAGAATGATCCTAAGCTTCGGAAGATTCGGGCTGCAAAGGCTCAAGGACGAGCTGGGAGTTTTGATATTGCAGAGGATGGGAGTATGAAGTTCAAAGGGCGATGGTGTGTGCCTAATGATCCGATTTTGAAGAACGAAATCATGAGTGAAGCTCATAACACTCCTTATTCAGTACATCCTGGAGGTTCGAAGATGTATAAGGACCTCAAGCTAAGCTTTTGGTGGCCTTGTATGAAAAAAGAGGTTGCTGAATTTGTTGCCAAGTGTTTGGTGTGTCAGAAGGTGAAGATTGAGCATCAAAGGCCAGGTGGTTTGTTACAACCCCTTCCTATTCCAGCATGGAAGTTTGACTCCGTTTCCATGGATTTTGTGATGGGGCTTCCTAATGCCGCTGGTGGCTTGAATGCAGTGTGGGTAATAGTTGATCGCTTGACCAAGGTTGCCAGATTTATTCCTATGAAGAAGACTTGGTCAATGGAACAAATGGCGGAGGCTTATTCAAATGAAATCATAAGGTTGCATGGTGTACCTAGGGAAATTGTGTCCGATCGTGATCCCAGGTTCTTATCTCATTTCTGGTCCTCGTTACAAAAGGCTTTTGGTACTAAGTTGAAGTTGAGTACCGCTTTCCATGCTGCAACTGATGGGCAAACGGAGAGAACAATCCAGACTTTGGAAGACATGCTCCGTGCTTGTGCCCTGGAATTCCAAGGCTCGTGGGTGAAGTCTTTAAGCTTGGTAGAGTTCTCTTACAACAACAGCTATCATGCGAGCATCCAAATGGCTCCCTACGAGGCTCTTTATGGTAGGAAATGTCGTAGTCCTACTTTCTGGAGCGACATAAGTGATTCGTTGGTGTTGGGACCCGATCTTATCCAATCTACTATAGATAAGGTCAAAGTTATTCAAGCAAAGATGAAGGCTGCCCAGGATCGACAAAAGTCTTATGCCGATTTGAGTAGGAGACCTATTACTTATGATGTTGGGGATAAGGTGCTTTTGAAGGTGTCCCCAATGAAGGGAGTAATGAGATTTGGTGTGAAGGGCAAGCTCAGCCCTAAGTATGTGGGTCCTTATGAGGTACTTGAGAGGATTGGTGAAGTGGCTTATAAGTTGGCTTTGCCAGTCGAGCTATCTAAGGTTCACAATGTGTTCCATGTCTCTCAGTTACGGCGTTATCGAAGTGACCCTTCGCATGTTATAGCCGTAGAGTCGGTAGAGGTCAACCCTAATTTGACTTTCGAGGAGAAGCCAGTCAAAATCCTTGATCGTCAGGTACGTTCTCTGAGGAGAAAGGAAGTGCCATTAGTGAAAGTTTTGTGGCGTAGTCAAAAGTATGAACAAGCCACCTGGGAAACTGAGGAGTCAATGCGACTTAAGTATCCCGAGTTGTTTGTAGCCGAACAAAGGTAATTATTTCGTCCTTGTTTCGTTATCTTTCTTTTTGTAAGTTTCGAGGACGAAACTTTTTATAAGTGGGTAGGATTGTAATGCCCCGAATTTTTCTCTGTGGCATAATTTCCATTTTATTCATCTTTCTAGTTACTTTTCTTTAAGTCTAGTTTTTAATTTAAAATAATTTATTATGATATTATTTGTGGATTATTATAACTATCTCTTTTATGCTTTATAATGTGATTTAAAAGGAGCGTAAGTTATTATTATTATTATTATTATTATTATTATTATTATTATTATTATTATTATTATTATTATTATTATTATTGTTGTTGTTGTTGTTGTTGTTGTCGTCGTGTTAATATATTATTTTCATTAAATTTATGTACTACTATTATATGTCCTAGGTTATTTATTTTTGGACCAACTTGTGGTAACAAGTTTTAAATTAGGATGACTAAATATATTTTTTTTTTAGTACACTATTATCATGATAAGCTTTTAAAATTAGTGTTTAATTAGGTTAATTGATTCTAATTTATGCTTAATTAATTGGTACATTCTAGAATGGAATGAATGCATGAACATCCTTCAAATCTTTTCATTTTCTTTTCTTCAAGTTGATTGAACTTCCTAATGCTCATAAATTCTCAACCATTATGAAGAGTCTTTTGGGATGGTTTTTCCCCTCCTATAAATACTAGCCTATTGTTATGGAAATTTTCATTCATTCATAAACTAGCTCATAAACTTTCTTTCTCTCATTCTTTTCTCTCAAAATAAAAAAAAAAAGAATACTTGCTTTATTTTTCTTCAAGTGTCAAAATATTATCATATTTTTGGGTAACTTTTGAAGACTTATTTTGAATTATTCAAGCTTACTTCAAGGAATTTATTTTGCAAATTATTTGGGAGATTTTCTTGGAGTTTTCTTTAATCTTCTAAAGATTATTACTTTCCTCCATTATCCAGGTAACTAGATTTTTCTTCACTTAGTTTCTTAATTAAACATAGAAGTCTTGTTTAGAATTAATTAAAATTTAAATTGATTAATTCGGTTTTATATAGTAAATTTTGCTTTAATTATTTTCGTGCATATATTATTGTTATTTTAATCTTCTATGATGTGTTATAACATAGATTAAATTAGGATTGGTTAAAATTTATTTTCGTGATTTGAATAATTTTATTTTAAATTATTATGAAAATCTGGAAAATCTACACTTCTTATTAATAGTAATT
>NC_080051.1:8084758-8117258 GCF_026212465.1 Amaranthus tricolor
TAGAAGAAAGTTTGTGAAAAAAATATGAGGACCACAACTAATAAAAAAATATTTTTATGAAGTTAGAGAGAAACATGTAGAAACCATAAGGAATATAAAAATGTTAAAATTAAGTTAGTGGAAGATATGTGGGAAACATAAGCATTATTAAAATATTAAAATAAGGATGAATAAGGTTATTTTTGTCTAAAATTTAAGATATAAATGGAAAGATTTTTATAAGAACAACAAATGGAACACCTCATAATGGAAATTCAAAAACTTCTTTAAGGAATGGAGGGAGTATATAAACATAAATTTTAAATAGAGATGCATAATTACATGTTATTAGTATATAATTATAATGTTTCTTATAAAATAGATAGAGAATTTTAGAATATATATTGCTTTTAATGAAAAAAAACTACGTTGTTAATATATTTATTACTTAAAGTTCTCATACTTTTTAAGTCAAATACATGTAATTTTCCAATAACATTATCATAATGATTCTTTGTTATACTCAAAATAATTTTTGATTATCATGTATGATGAAATATTTTAGAGATTAAAATTTTAATGAAAAAAATTTATTAATTAGCAAGTACTTCAACATAAAAAAACAAATATACATATTATAAAAAAACTTTAATTTGAAAACCTTATGTAGCTTTAAATTCAAAAATATAATAATTTCAAGAAAATTTAACTGAACATATCCAAATGTGATGTACTAGTCATCTATTAAAGGAATAAGTTTATCTTAAATTTAGTAAGAATTATTTCATATGGGATTTCACTATAAGAATATCATGTGAAATTTTACCGTCTTTTTACTAGATTGTATAAATCTAATTCAAAAATAAAATAATCCAAGAAAATTGTACAAATCACTATAGAGGTGCCATGTGAAATTTTTACATTCTTTTTATTAAATTGTATGATTATAACTTTTAATGTAAGGAAAATAAATAAATTTTAATGTTTTTGTGGAGTACTGTAGTTGAGATCGTACCTAAAGAAATATATGGAAAGAATTAAAATAATTTATATAACAAAATAAGAGTACATGGAATAATATATCTTTTGAAAGTAACCACTAGGGAAGTTTGCCATTTACTTTTTCTGTTTTGTTTTTATTGTCACATTTGTATAGGCACAAGAATTAAAAAAAGGTGTGTACAACATATAAAAAATAACTATACCCTTCATTTTAATTCTAAATTAAATATAAAAAAAAGGAAAATAACTTTTGTACCTAAAACTAGGGGGTAAAATAGATATTTATATAGTAGATAAAAAATTAATGAGGTATAGAGTAGGATAAAAATAGGGATAAAGTAAATATTTATATGATTGCTTTATTACTAAAAATAAAATGGTAGTAAGTAATATAAAATTGATAAAATGAAAAAATATAACAAGTATTATGAAAAGGTGGAAGTATAATACTAAATACGTCTAAATCAAGAGAAAACAAAATTTTCAAACATAATGCTGTAAGATGCGGATGCTCTCACCCAGTCTCAGGTGCGGCTAGTCATGTATGATTGCGTGAGTACAAGAAACTCCTCCCTCATGCCGTAATCTAAGTCACATGTAATATACAAAGCTATTTTTTTTAATTATTATTCTTTGTGTTAATGCTTTGACTTTAATTCCACTCGGCTCATATTCCCCATAATTTGACAACAATCCATAACAATGTTAATTTATGAAAAGGAATTTCACTAGTATTAAACTAGTTTGTAGACATTTACGTAAAAACTATATTATTCAAGTTTAAATAACATTAGGAATTAAAATTAGCCGAGACAATAAGAATATTGATTGTAGCTTTTTTTAGTGAGGTATGATGATCCTGATTTATGAGACAGTAAGAATAATTGGTGAAAATTTTAAAATTTATTTTTAAATTTGAAATAATTAAATTGTATCGGTTAATTGATAACTTATTTGATATTTAATTTTTCAAAAAATACTCGTTGATTTAATAAAATTATGGTGAATATAAATAATAGAAATATAAAAAGCTTATGTACCACAATGAAAAGTGGTAACAAGATCATGGTGAAAGGTAATTCATTAGATTAACACTTGTAAAACAAGTTATTAATATGAATCCTAGCTAAACCATGACATACAAAAAGGTAGTTCCGCGGCTAAGAGGAGGAAAATAAAACCATAAAATAATATTTGTCTTATTTCAAATAACATACAGTGTCTTGAAAATTGTGCGAGAAATTGAGGCTTAAGTTCATTTAACTTTATGTAATAATTAATAATCATTATAATAAGGATAATAATATATAGCCCTAATATAAGAGTGAATTTATTAGAATTTTATACTAGCAAAAAATACATAAGAAATAGAGGTGTTTAATAGGGCGGGTAGACCTAACGGGCTAATGGTTATATTTAAATGGGTCATTAGCAGTTCGAGTTATTAACAGGCCTTGGTGTAAAGGATCGGGTTTAGCCAGGTCGGATAATTATAGGAATTGGTTGTGAAAAACAAAATTTACCACTTTTTTAAATATTTTTATATAATATAATTATATACATAGGTGAGTCGACCCAACAACTATAAAATAGAATAAAAAAAATATTATATATGAACTTTTAAAAAACAGGACAAAGTAGATCGGATTAAAAACGAGCTTTGACCAACTTTGGCCTATTTTACATTTGACATGACCGGCCTTAACCTGACCTATTTAAATTTTGACTCAATGCGTCTTAATCCAACCGGTTGAACACCACAAATAAGAAGGGACAATGAAAAGAGAGTAAAAGTTATTTTGTTCCCAAAGAAGAGATTAATAAATATAGTAACTTAATTATTAAATTTCCAGCAGTGGAAGCTAATTAATTAATGAATATTTTTTTAGGTTCTTCTCTTATATATACAACGTTAAGGGATGTATATGTCATTACCTTAATAATAATAATAATAATAATAATAATAATAATAATAATAATATAACATAATATAATATAATATTATGTAGAAGCAAGATAATAATATAAAAGTTGTATATATAGTTCCTTTCAAACATTTAATTAGAAATTAATTGAAAAATTTAAAGCAGAGAAGTAGTATTAAATGGATGTTAATGGGTCTGGCAATGAGGTGGTGCTTTCTAACAAGAGCAATGATCTCTTAAATATTAAAGTTGATCATTAAATCACATTGTATTTGTGACCCTTTACTCCCTTAGCTTAGATTAGTTTATCTGGGTGCTGTTTCTGATTATTTTTGGATTCGAGACAAAACATAAAAATGACACTTAAATAAGTAAAGTTTCAATCTCTTTTTTCTGCAATTATACATTATATAATTTCTTTTTTTCCATCTCATTAATGTTAAATAAATGTACAAATTTAAGATTACATAATAATAAGGTAATTATGCACAAACTAAATTTTAATAATTAGGATAACTCAACTTGAGCCCCTTTATAAATTGAGCAGTAAGCGGTTGTACTTCAAAACTATATTGAGGAACGGCCTTGGCTTACCTTAGTTGATAAATTGATACAACTGCAAAAATGTACCCACCAATCACCATGAATGAATGAATACTCGCTCTTTCTTCATATAAATCTAGTAAGGAGGAGGAGTAGTAGCTGTTTTCTACCAAAATATTAAATCATAATTAAATTGACAATAAATAAAAGCTCCAACCAAGAATATTAAATTGAAGGAAAGCAATTCCTTAAATTTTCTACCCGATCCATCATAAATTCAAATTGAATTATGATTAATACTTTTAGGCCTAGCTAGCAGAAGAAATTAAAAGGAGAGAGAGGTATTTAGTTCTATTATAAGATGCAATTAAAATCACCCCTGCACATGTATGTTTTTATGAGACCAACAATTATAGCACCTCAGCTGTACTCTTCCCTTCATTTACTTGTATTTATTTTTAATTATAATTACATTCAATTCTATTCAATGAATCGCTACTTGTCATGCCATTTCTTTTACTGCTTTCTCTTTCAACTTTTTTTTTAAAGTACGTACGTACTGGATAGGCTAAAAAAAAAAAAAAACAGAATTACTATTTTCCAATAAAATAAAATCTGATTTTTCAATTTCAACAACTGGTCTAATTTTTCTCACGAACTTGAAACAAGTTATTCTTTCCCTTTTTTATTTACCACACAAAGCGGCCGGTCTTAAATATTTATCAATTATGTGGAGAGTGGTTCAAAACAAACTTGATAATCTAATGTTTATCACTATAATCGAATTCGACTTTACCCGATTTTAAAAATAGATTAACAATTATTTAAAAACAATCATTGGCAAAAAATATGATCTAAAATTGACTCATTAACCCATGTAAACGCTGTGTAAGCATAAAATGTGGACCGTGTGAAGCACCAAAACAAATCAATTATAATAGAAATTTATATTTTAATTTTAAAGCCAGATTATTGGATTAAAATTTAAAAATTAAAGTATTTTAATAATAAAAATTTAATTTTTTAACTACACAATTTTAACTTAACAATATATCAAATCAATTGTATAAAAGTTTACACGTAAAATCCCATAAATTAAGAGATGCAACCAATTGTTTAGTTTAACATCTAAGACGCCTATGTTAAAATTGATATTGAAGGGAACACAAGGGAGATGTAATTATTATATTTATTTGTTCATAACAATTTGAAAGAGATAATAAAGCAATAAAAGGGAATGAAGGGAGAATAGTAATAATAAAAAAAAAATACATCACTTGTTTATGTTTAGTATCAAAAGTAGAGAAGCAAAAGAGGAAAATAATTTTCCTTTTTAAATAATTTCACTTTTTAAAGAATATGGCAAATAAAATTTTAAATCTTTTTCTTCAAATCTTCTATTCTAAAATTGTTATTTAAGTAAAAAAAAAAAAAAAAATCGTTCTAAACATATCTAACTCCTTTACTTCGATACTCTTAGTCGTTTTAACATGATATTATTATTTGTAGCAACTTTCTAATAACCATGTCTTACATTTGTTCCAGTTAAATATTGTTTTTAATAACGTAGCAACTTAAAACAAATTTGAATGGTTTATGATTCATAACAACAGGACATGAGTTTGGAGGTGCCACATATAGGATTCACCATTGTCAGCTGTCGCACTGTTAATGCTACACCAATAGGCAATAGTACATATTACTACTTGTACGTCGCTTTTAGCAACTCTGTTTTTGTTTATTCTTGCCGTGAACAGGTACTAAAAATGTTAAACCAGTCCACTCTAACTCTACATACATGAAACTCTATCAATAATTATCCAATTAAATTTTTATCAAACTATCCTTAATTAATCTTTAATTGATAAATCACCTACTTTCTCAAAACATTTAAGATTTTCAAATGAAAGTTTTTTCAGTCTTATCTTCTCTATAGGACATGATTTCTATTAGATGGGCACTAAAATTGGTTTTGGTTTTGGTTTAAAATATAACTTATTTGTCTTGAATTTATTTAATCTATAAAAAATTTTATGTTTTTCGATTCCTTTATTTATTACTTAAGAATAAATTTTATAGCAGTTGATATTTTTTAAAAATTATTAAAGATGGAATTATTTGTGTATTCATTGATAATGATTATGGAAATAGATTCTGACACTATAACACTAATGAGTAAAGATAAAAAAAAGTTGTGGGGATTAAATTACATCATCATTATCATACACAGTGTATTCCGCTCATAAATTGTGGGGATTAAATTACATCATCATCATCATATCTAGTGTATCCCGCTCATAGAAACCTATGAGCAGGTCTGGGGAGGGAAGGAAGACGGCAGCCCATACCCATTAAGGAGGATGCGGTCAAAGAGTCCTTCGGCTCAAAACTAATCCTTCGAAGAAGTTTTTTTTTTTTCTGCCTTTACTCGCCGACCTGCACCATAAGTTTGACCTATAACAATAATTAACAGATAATTTACATAAAACCTAGGCATATAAAATTGAGCATACAAAACTAAGCATATAAATAAAGGAAAAGTCAGAACTAATTAAAAGAGTCAAATAGCGATATAAGAAAGGCAAGGAACAAGGATCTCAACAAAAGTGTGATCACTAATTAGCTATAAGTTTAGGTATTTATCTCCGGACATGATCACATAAACAAAAGGAAGATTATTTTATGGTTTTGTTGGGAGTTTTATTTTAATATCGCAAGCGTATGAGTGTTGTAATATAATTACGGGTCGAACCACAAGGAGGCTATGTTTCAAGAGTAATGTACTTAATCTATCGCTATCAAATAGCCAAAATATGATGAGTTTGAACTAAACTAGTTTGGAATAATATGAAAATGAATTATTCAATAAGATAAAAGGCCTAAGGCAATGGCAATCTCCACTAACATGCATAGGACTAAAAAATTAAGTTCAATGTTGGTTATGTTATCTAGGTGTTAGGTGAAAAGTTAATTATTCCTTTTCAAGATGGCTTGAAATTTGCTTGAATCACTCGAACATAGAACAATAAGGCACGAAAAGGGATAAAATTGCAAATGAACTCAATTTGGTGAATCATGACTACTTTTGACCTTAAAACGCCAATTAAAACTCTCGATAAACCACAAAAAAGAAGCAACAAGTGTAAACTAGACTTATCAGGGTTATAGCTTACTTTCACACGGGCTTAGAATTAATGCAATATGTAGGTTTATGAAAAAAAAAGAGTTTTGTTCAATCTTTAAAAAACTATGAATAGTATGTATATATACATTCAAAATGGGTATCTACATGATCCATCAACTAGTTGGTCAAAATGAATTGAACATTGTGGTTTATAACCCTTAGAGGAACCACTTCTTTGACACATCTTCACAGAATTAAATAAATTGCAAAACTTTATATTTCAAATCCTAAATATGCTTCTAATTATAGAACATGAAGTTTTACCTACTAGATAGTCAACTTTTTTGTTATTTTATCTTGCTCCTTAAAAGGAATATTATTATTGATTTTAAACAAGACAAGACTTTTTCTTATTTCTTACAATAATAATCAACATTAATTGATATCATGATCATAAGAGGGTGCCAGGTGAAGGTGAGTTCCAAGAGGGTGATGAAGCGCACAAGGGTGCAAGCAAACTACTCATATCAAGTACTTGTATGTTTAACTATGTTATCATAATTATGTGATTGTTGTCGAAAAATTAAAGTAACACACTAATTTCTTTTTCGTGTTCAAGTAGTATTCTTGAATGATTCTCTTTCACTTAATTCGTAGATGAAGTCGACTAATCTCTATCTTTCAGAAATCTTGATATAGTGAAACTAACTTTTAATTAAATAAGTTAATCTCAATGTATTTTACCCGAAGAATCAATAAAAATGATGGAACACTCTAGAAGGAGGGGTAGGGGTTGAATAAAGTATGACAACTTTTCGACTTTTTGCTGATAACAAGTTAGTGCCTTGACAAGGTAAGTCAGGAACTTTACAAACTAAAAACAGAAGTTGTTTTGCGGAAAAATTTTGGGACTTATTGTTTGAGTCAAGATGAAAATAGTATGTAAAAATTCAAAAATAAAAAACACAAGGATGTAAAACGTTCAGTCCTTTAAAGAACCTAATCTCTACCTTCGATTTTTTCGTTAGCTCTTAGGATTTTGGAAAATACTCTTTATTCATTTTCCCCTTAGATTTGTAGATACAAGTTTTAGAAGAAGATCAAACTTATCTTCTAACAACTCCTCGTAGCCACAATGCTACTAAACTAGAAACTCTAATTCCTAGTGAACTAAAGATATTTCTCTTCCACTTTTCTTTCATACAATCAATTGAATATCATAATTATGAATACAAGAAATTACTCTAATAAATACTACATGACAACCTAAAAAGGTGAACTTGAATGTAGAGCTTTGGAGTAATTCTTGAATGAGGATTCTTTTTAGACTTGAAAGACTTTAAGCAATGTATGCGTAGGATGGTTCTTTATGTTGTTGTGTATATCTTTCTTCTCTTCATTCTTCAATTTATATACTAGTTTGAAGCTACGAATACTTAACGGTAAATTGCTTAATTGACTCTGTCGAGGCCTTGAATTGATACTGTACATTTGTTTCCAAAATATTTTTCCTACAATAAAACATGTTAGTATAAACTAAATATAGCAGTACGAAATTAGAATATTACCTTAGAATAAAATCAATACTTGCATTGAATAGTTCATAAGAATTTTAGGCAATCATATATATCAAATATGTTTTAATATATATGGTAAACTTTTAGGTTATAAAATCGATTAATACATTGTCATATATTTGAGATCTTACAAAAATAAATAAAGATTGAAACATATAGTGCGATACCTTTTGCAAATAAACAAGGATAGAAATCATACCTTAAACGATCTTTTAGTGGCCGTTAGGTAACTCGGTTTAAGGCAAAATATATGATTGCTAAATAATATAATAAACGCCTATATTGAAGATTCATGCAATCTTCTGACTTATTACATGCTATGAAAATATTCAAACCATATAGAAATAATCGTATGTACTTGATCAATAATAAACATATCAATTTTGTATTCCATCATAACATATGACAATGGATTAATCAAAGGGGTCAAGTTAACAATACTGGCTATCAAATTTATCGATTGATAACCACTGGTTTAACTGTTAAAGTATATAACATATCATTAGGCCTCGAGAATCAACTAATGTTTTGGATGAGTAGTTTTCTTGACATGGTATCAGAGCCAAAGTGACAAGAGGTTACGCCTTTGAATATCACTCACCCTTATCTAACTCATTCAAAGTGCGTGGAATATTTTGGGTCAGGCATGAGGAGGGTCTATACTGAATCCACAATTCTAGCCCAAAGAGTTCTTGTATAAGGGGTGTGTGTTAGAGTATATATCATATCATTTGACCTTAACCATAACCATGGTAAAAATTAATTTCAAAGATAAGAATACAAAGTTGAAATTTAATGAAATCAGTATGACAAGCTAAATTAAGTACCATATTAGTTTTTTATGTAATATGTAAATCAAGTGTTTGTTTTGTTATATCAGTCAAACATACAAGATTCTTTTTTCAACTTATATTTCTTATCCATGAAAAAGTCCTTACTCGCTACACTTCACACATGATAAGTTCTCTTATATTTTGTATGTACATTACGTACATGTGTATATTTGATACTACCAATTCATTGATTTAATGTTGGATATTCTTATGGCCGCTAACCATGAATAATTCACATTATATGATATTTTCTACTTTCGAGCATAGCCCACGATAATTTATTTTTGAAAACTTTTCAAAACGGACTCAGATTAATTTTGAGTTGCATCACTTATGTACTTGTCAACCCTTTCTCAATTTTTATATGTGGGACTTGGGACGTAAGCTAAAAATTCCTTTGTGTAAATTAAGGACCACCTCACACGTGTCTTTTCCTCCAATGTTATAACATGTCTCCTTGCATCATTGCTGTTCCAAATGACTTGCTTCCTTGACCACAATGCCAACTAAACTCTCGATACAAGTCATAAAGACCTGATTATCCCATTAAGAAGTCACATTAAAACATCGCCTATACATCTTGCCTAACAATCCAACTACCTATTCACGTATGATATGGTGTGCTTAACGTTGGGCTTAACTTGCACGTATTTTCTAAGGAACCATCCCAAAATTTTCATACTAAAATAGAGTTGGATCACTTATATATGCTTGTCAACACTTTCTAGTTTTTCAATGTGGGAGTTAAACACATATCTAACCCACAACCATACGCCATTCAATGGTTGAATTCAATCAATGTTTTACAAGTTACACAACGAATTATTTTAATCTTTCAATTGAAAAAATGTAAGAGGAAGAGATTTTGTGTGATGTAATCCATGTGGATGTATATCACCTTCTTTTAAAGAGACCTTAGATTTATGATTGCAATTTGATGGATGATGGGTATCACACCAGCTATTCTTTCACAAAGAATAAAAAAAGCATAACTTTAGACAATCACATATTACATAAAATTTGAAGAAGAATAAACAAAAGTTATCAATTCTCATTCTTATATTGAACCTGCCCTATATGAATAGAAACACGTCTTTCGTAATGAAATACTCCTTAACCTTGCACCTTATAGATACATATTACATAAGACAGCTGTTATACTAGATAGCTTTTTCCTAAAAAAAACCTATAAAACCAATCCAAAGAAACCAAAGTCAAAGATAAAAGAAAGCATGTTAGCAAATTGCTTAATAAAGGGTTGATTAGAGAGTCCTCTACCCCATGTACCGTTTGTACGCTCTTCATTCCTGATAGGAAAAAAAGAGTGGAAAATGTCTATGGATAGTGAAACCATCAACAATATTGCTATCAAATTCAGCTTCCTCAAACCTAGACTAGTGACATACATCATCTTCATCATCATCATCATCATCCTACCCAGTATATCCCGCTCTTACAAAAACTAAGGCCAGGGTCTTGGGAGGGAAAGGCGGCTGTAACACCCAGATATTTTCCCGATATATTTAATAATTCACTAGTAATATTATTTCTATATATATATTTTATTTATTATTGGGCTTGGTCATGAGATTTGCAATCCTTTTTGGCAATTAGAATTATTTGAGCCCAAACTTTTCCTTAACCCATCTTTTCTTTTCAAAAAAAAAAAAAAAAATAGGAGGGACTCTTGGTGTAGCTTGTAACTCCCTTAGGGTAATGAAGGATCAAGGCATTAATCCCATATAATTAACCCTTCTTAATTCCTTAATCATTTTCATTTTGACATCCCTTCATTTCTAAAGTTTCCAAGGACAAAAAAAAAACATATCCTTTCAAAATTCCTCCTAATCCACATTCCTAACTCCATTACATTTGATCATTAGGTGTTTTCCTTTACAATTGTAAGTGTAATTCTTAATCTATGTTGATTCTTAAGTTTTAATTTAAAATTCTATGATTATTATATGTTTTATCTTATAATTCATGTTTAATTTAAGAATTTAAAATTTCATGTATGATTTTGGGATGTATTTTTCTAGCTAAATTGATGAAGAATGTTTCTTTTTAGAGTTTTTAAATATGCATATATGTGAAGAATAGGATTGGTTTATGTGATGGGTGATTTTGAAATTTATATATAAAAAAGAATGTTCATGTAAAAACAAATGTGTATGGTTAAAGAAATTATTGTTGAACAAAGAATTTAATCTCAAAGATAGTTCATAAGAATTATATAAATTTGGTCATTGATATTTAATAGGCAATGTACCATTTGAAATTCATTTGTTGATGAAATTTTGGTGAATCCCGTAGGGTTAGAAAAATGCTAAAAAAATCTGTTTTTGAGACACTTTTTGGCTTTGAAATGAGGTTAAAAATACTTATACTATGTTATAAATTATGAAAATTGGTACCCGGGGGTTTTGATGCCTTCCGGACGCAACGGTGAAGTCGGATTTTCAGTTTGACAGTTTTAAGTTGTGTTTCTGGACAGATTATGTATGCTGTCCTGTTTTGTGTGTTTACCATGTTATAGTATGTGATGGATGTTCATGATGTGTGTGGTATTCTAGGTGTGGGTGTAATTGTATATGTGTGTTATGGATGATTTGAGGAAAATGTGTATGTGTGCTTATTTCCCGAATACGATTGAACCTTGTAGGAAGTCGATTCGTGACCGAGAATTGATTAAGACGCTTGTGAATTGGTTATCTTGCTTAAGGTATGTACACGCAGCGTGGTTCGCATTAGTCCGATGTATCATATAATAATGGTATACAAAAGTAAGGCATGGATATATAGTACGGATAATGTTATCTTTCGAATAAATAATTTTTATACATTGTTTTTATAAGCAGAGGTAGTATGACCTCACTAACTTTAAAGTGGACGTAGTATGACGTCAATTGGTGGAAAAGGATTACTCGCGGTATATGAGGGCATTATGAGCCACCGCGGGGGTATGCATACTTAACCATAGGCACCGAAGTAAGGCGAGTGTCTATGGTAGAGACTTGCTTAGGGGTTAGCTCCCCCTAATGTATTGTCTCACTTATGGAGATTGGAGTGTACCGGCAGTATGGCTGGATAGTACAGCAGTATGGCTGACTAATCTTTACATGAAAACAACTATTCTTAATTAGCATGATCGAAGCGTACAGTTCTGTGAATTGTCAGCTATTAAATTAAAACTTACTCTTGTGTTATTATTTATTTGATATGCGACGATTGCTGACGTGTACTTTTGGTCTTAACGACCCTGCGATGATGTTGTTTCCTATCTGGGCAATGACTAGCAGTAAGTTAAGTTACAGGTCTGGGGAGTGAGGATTGTCCCTTGGAGAAATAAACCGTTAGGATACAGAAGTCTTGATAAGAACTTCTAATAAAGTTTAAAGAATATTTGGTTTTATGAGGCGATTTTGTTCTCAAGTTGTAATAAGTTGATTTAATTTTTCGTTCTTATCCGCTGCTAAGAATTTCTTATATCTAGTAGTTCATAATAACACTAATAAAACTCGATCCGCAAGCTTCCCTTAATTCAAATCCGTTTTTAACTGCCTTCTAACATCCTGGTTTGACTCGGACGATATACACTTGTTTTTAAAAGGTCATCTTCTCTTTTCGTACGATCCGAGTTATTCTGAGATGTTACAATTGGTATCAGAGCGGGAGTTTTATTTAGTGTTATTTATCTAAATTGATAGACTAACGCAAAAAAAAATGATGACGAGAGTAAAGGGGTAGACATTAAGGGGATATGATGTGTTTTGCTTGGTGTCTTTAAGCATGATGTTATGGATAATTTTGTTATGTGCTTGTTAGATATTTTGTTGATGAATTATGATATTATTTGAGCTTGGAAATTAATTGTTCCTTTGCTCTTTCTTTCATTCGTGAGTCATGGATTACGAACATTTTTTTTATCTGTCATGGATAAAGGAAAAAGATCTGCTGAAGGGGAAAGTAGTACCCTAGAAGAACCATGGAGAGCCTTAGTAAATGTACCAGTCTGGGAAGAGATAGAAACATTAAAAATTTGGGACAAGAAAGAAGGAGAGAGTGAGCTAGATTATAAGCGCAGGATGGAGATGATCTATAAAAAGTCTCAACAAGTTTATGAGGGAATAATAGATGAGGGAATTGCTGAGTTGATTGAGAGAATTGCTCAATTGGAGCGAGAGTTTGATAGATGGGATAGAGGAATAGATGTTGTAGACAATGAGAGATGTAAGAATGCTGAGGCTAGTGGGGCAAGAGCTGAGATTGTTGAGGAGGATGTTCCAGTGGTCGACCCTAACTCAGTTCTGCATATAGATTTTGATAAGGAGGATCCTGAGGAGGATCTAGGAGAAGATCCCGAGGAAGTCCTCGAAGAAGGTCTGGAGGAAAATACTTGGGGAAATTCCGAGGAGGAGGCTGAAGAGTTTTATGAGGATAGTGCGGAAGGGGGATATAATGCTGATATGGAGGTAGAAGCAGCTGATAGGGAAGATAATATGAGCGAGAGTGATAGTGATATTACAATGTGGGAAGAAATATTATCCGAGCCAGAAATTGTTGAGCTTTCATATTCTGAGGAACAACTAGATATGAGTGACTCCCTACCCATAGAGACACCCACTGATTCTGATAGCACATCCAGTGACGACTCCGGGGATGCTGATTTTGACCCTGACTTATATGAGGAAGATCGGGACCGTATGGATGCATCGCCTTTTACTATATGATCTTGCTTTTGATTGTAGTATTTATGCTTATGATTTTATATGACTATTTTCACGCTAATAATGATGTATGGATATTCTGTCGAGAAGTTTCTTCTATTTTGTTTTGACAATATGGTTACGAAGAACGGTGATTATTTGGGATTTTGTACCCAAGTATTTTGGAATTTAATAATATGTTATGGCAGAGTATGCGGGTTGAATTATAATATCATCTTGATTTTCTGTTTAATTATTTATAACCTCTTCTCATTAGCTGAATTTGTGAAGTTTGATATATTATGATACTGAAATTTTGTGAATATTGAGCTTTAGTATAATTAATTAACATAATTGTTTTTTTTTATTTGGCGGAAGCTTAGGAGCCGATTAACAGGCTCAACTTTTTAATTCTACCAACTATTAGGATAGACCTCCTTATCTCTAAGAAGTTATATTAGCCAAAGTTTTGTTTAACCTCGATGATGGAAATTGAATATTTATATATATATCTTGTTTATTAAAATGCTGTTTACCTTCCATCATGCCTCCATTCTTGAGAAAGAACGGAAATAGAGGTGACTCTGACCGTGTACTTCCGAACCTAGTGAAAGCCCTAGCTGGTGCAAGAAACCCCAGACATAAATCCATAGAAGAGCTGGCTTCATTAATTTCTAAGAGGATAGCCCAGTGTAAGCCCTCTACTTATGATGGGAAAGGACAACCTTCTGCGCTGGAAAACTGGCTTCGAGAGTTTGACAAACTCTTTAGTGTAGTTCGATGTCCCGCAGAATTTATGGTCGACCAGGCTGCATTTTATCTGGTCGAAGATGCTGACTACTGGTGGACACATAGTAAGGCGAGGCTGATAGTGGAAAATGATGGTGAATTAAGCTGGGAACGTTTTAAGGGAGTGTTAAGGGATCAATTCTGCCCCCCTCACGTGAGGACAGATAAGTCAAACGAGTTTTCTAGGTTTGAAATGGGGAATTTAACAGTGCATGCGTATTATCAGAAATTTACGGAATTTCTGAAGTTTTGCCCTGAGGACGTCCCGACTGAAACAAAGAAAATGTAACGCTTCGAATTGGGTTTATCGTACGAGATTCAAAAACACATTGAGATCGATAGGTACGATACTTAAGACCAGTTATATAAGAGGGCAGCCCAGATAAGAAATGTTATTAGGAAGGAGCAGGAGAAGTTGGCCCATAGTGGGGGCAAAAGGAGGGAACCTATGTTCCAGAATGCAGAGAGCAGGAGTAATCATGCACAAAACCACTTTAAGAAACACAAAACCTATGGGGTTATCAAGAAAAAGTGTACTAGCCAGGACAGTCAAGTAAAGGTGGGAGAGGTTCGATATCTGCGGCCAGGGTACAGAAACCACTTAATGACCGCAATGGAAAGGAAAGAATTTATAACTGTAAGAGACGCCAGAAAAATCATCTAGGGAGAGATTGTCGGGGAGCATTAGTGGACTGTTCATACTGTGGTAAATCGTGTCATAGAATGTATGGGTGTTATGCTCGATTGGGACAACAAGAACCTCAAGGGGGGAATCACAGAGGTTTTCCACAAAAACGCTTCGGTAATGGTCGGAGTGGCAATGACACGGGAAATGGAAATCAAAACGGTGTTTGTTTTGGTAGAAACCCTGGGGGTGTCTCAAACCTTAGGTTTTAAAGAAATCATTTCGGAATTCAGCAACCTCAAGGGAATGCTAGGAATGAGAACCTTCCTGGACAAGAGGTAGTCAAGAAGGCGCTACCCCAGTCTTTCAAAATAATGGCAGACTATCAGCAATTAACGCTAGGGAAGCAGCACAAGTGTCCGATGTGGTCACAGGTACTTTTTGCATCAATTCAAAGTCTGTTAAAGTTCTTTTTGATTCTGGTGCATCGTACTCGTTTATTTCTAAGTCTAGAATTAAAGACTTAGGATTGGAAAACCCCGAGAAAACATCTTTCTCAGTCGCTATTCCTTCCGGAGAGACCTTTCATTGTAGTATATTATTTCGTGGGGTGTCGGTCAATATAGGAAAGACAAAATCTCGAGTGATTTGTTTCTTTGGAAATGGAAGGTCTAGATGTAATCCTTGGGATGGATTGGTTGGGTAGATATAAAGCATTAATAGATTTTGAGGGGCAATCTGTAACGTGGACCCCGAGGAGAGAAAGTTAAATATAGAAAGCTTCCCAAGGACCCAAGGTAAAAATCATATCGTCATTGAAGGTCAAGAAGTTAATCAAGCAAGGGCAACCGTGGTTTCTGTGTAGTATAAGGTGAAGGAGCGGGAGGTGCGACTTGAGAACATTCCGGTGGTCTGTGATTTTAAGGATGTTTTTCCAGAAGAACTTCCTGGTATGCCGCCAAGAAGGGACGTGGACTTTTCAATCGATTTGGTGCCTCGGACAGGGCCAATTTCAAAAGCCCCTTTATCTTATGGCTCCAAAGGAAATGGAAGAATTAAAGGTGCAATTAGAGGAGTTGTTAAAAAAGGGTTATATAAGACCTAGCATCTCTCCCTGGGGAGCCCCGGTATTATTTGTGAGGAAAAAGGATGCAACGATGCGTCTCTGTATTGATTATAGAGAACTCAATAAAGTCACAATTAAGAATAAATATCCGTTACGAGGATTGATGATCTTTTTGATCAGTTGCAAGGGCCAGGAGTCTTTCCTAAGATTGATTTACGATCAGGGTATCACCAGTTGCGCATTAAGAAGGAGGATATTAATAAGTCAGCTTTTCGAACCAGATATGGACATTTTGAATTCACTGTAATGCCTTTTGGATTAACCAATGCACCTGCTGCATTTATGGGGTTGATGAATAGAGTTTTTAATGCATGTCTTGATAAGTGTGTAGTGGTGTTTATTGATGATATCTTGGTATATTCTAAGAGTCGTGAAGAGCATCAAGAACATTTAAGAGTAGTCTTGCAAATTCTTCGAGAAAATGAATTATATGCTAAGTTTTCAAAGTGCGAATTCTGGTTAGAATAGGTGGCTTTTCTAGGTCACCTTGTTTCTAAAGAAGGGATCTTTGTTGATCCGACAAAGATAAAAGCAGTCCGAGACTGGCCTGCACCCCAAAATGTTACGAATATTCGAAGTTTCTTGGGTTTGGCAAGGTACTATCGTCGTTTTGTGAAGGATTTTTCTCGTGTCGCTCGTCTGCTAACATCCTTGATGAAGAAGGAGAAGAAGTTCGAATGGACCGAGGAGTGTGAGAAGGCATTTCAGTTGTTGAAGGAGAAGTTAACTACAGCTCCAGTGTTGACCTTACCTGATCCATCTTTGGAATATTCCGTCTACAGTGATGCTTCTAAACATGGATTAGGTTGTGTTTTAATGCAAGATAGGAAAGTAGTGGCGTATGCTTCGCGTCAGCTGAAGACTCATGAGGTGAATCATCTAACACATGACTTGGAATTAGCGGCTGTGGTTTTTGCATTAAAAATCTGGCGTTATTATCTCTATGGTGTCAAATGCAAGATCTTCACGGACCATAAAAGTTTGCAATTTTTGTTCACTCAATCCGAGTTGAATTTGCGCCAATGACGTTGGTTAGAACTTATCAGTGATTATGACTTGGAGATTGCTTATCATGAAGGCCGTGCGAATGTGGTCGCTGATGCTTTGAGCAGAAACTCGAGGTACTCAGTCTCAGCATTAATAACCTCTGAGGAATTGTGTAAGGAGTTTGAGAGAATGAGCTTAGAGATAATCCAAGAAGGGGAGTTGGAAGCCAAGTTGAGTGCATTGTCCATTCAACCTACATTTTTTGAAGAATATATGGCTAAGCAACTGGAAGACCCCAAGTTCATTAAACTTCGAGAGTAGATCAGTGAAGGGAAAGCTGAAGGTTTTAAAATTCATGAGGATGGTAGTCTTCGTTTTAAAGGACGGTGGTGTGTACCGGATGGGTGTGACTCTTTGAAGGCAATATTATTGAACGAAGCTCATAATTCTAGATACTCGGTTCATCCTGGTGGAGATAAGATTTATCAAGATTTAAAATGCATGTTGTGGTGGTCAGGTATGAAAAAGAATATTGCAGATTTTGTTTCCAAGTGTTTAACGTGTCAAAAGGTTAAGAGTGAACATCGAAGACCAGCTGGGTTACTGCAACCTCTAGAAGTCCCGGTATGGAAGTGGGATGACATATCTATGGATTTCGTGTTAGGTTTGCCACGAACTAAGAATGGTAATGATACTCTTTGGGTTATTGTGGATAGGCTTACTAAGTCTACAAGGTTTATTCCGATGAACTGTAAGTGGGATATGGAACAACTTGCTCGTGCCTATATTAGATACGTTGTTCGATATCACGGAATACCTCGTACTATTGTCTCCGATCGTGATACTCGATACTTGTCACATTTTTGGAAATCATTACAGCAGGCTTTGGGAACCACTCTTCTTCATAGTACGTCCTTCCACCCAATGACCGATGGTCAGACGGAACGCGTCAATCAAATACTGGAGGACATGTTGAGAGCGATAGCCATAGAATGGCAAGGTTCATGGGATGAACATTTGGATCTGGTAGAGTTCTCTTATAATAACAGTCACCAAGCTAGGATTCAAATGGCTCCGTTTGAAGCACTTTATGGTCGTAAGTGCCGTAGTCCTGTATGCTGGGATGATTTACTGAATCTGTCACCTTAGGACCTGAAATGCTTGTTCAGATGACTGAACAAGTAAAGTTAATTCGCGAGAAAATGAAAGCAGCCCAAGATAGACAAAAGTCGTACGCCGATCTCCGACGTCGGCCTGATGAATTTGAAGCGGGTGACAAGTATCTACTTCGTGTGTCTCCAATGAAAGGAGTAGTTCGCTTTGGTGCTCGTGGAATGTTAAGCCCACGTTTCATAGGTCCTTATGACATTGTGGAGAAAGTAGGGAAGTTAGCCTATCGGTTAGCATTGCCTAATGCTCTGGGTAAGGTGCACGACGTTTTTCACATTTCTCAGTTGAAGCGTTACGTCGCAGTCTCTTCTCATGTATTAGATCCAGAGCCATTAGAACTTGATGAGAGCCTAACCTATGAGGAACAGCCTGTCCGGATATTGGATAAGAAGGTCCGTAGTACTCGTCGGAGGGATATCACCATGGTTAAAGTATTACGGTCCAATCACCGCTCACAAGAGGCAACCTCGGAGACGGAAGACTCCATGCGAGAGCAGTGTCCTCACCTTTTCTCTCGGGTTAGTAAGTTACGGGGACGTAACTTCGTTAAGGGGGGTAGAAGGCGATAGGATTTTCGCGCGATTTATGTTTTGGGTTGATTTGTGTATGTGTGTATAGTGATTAAGTTCGTTTTACTTGTTTTGTGGTTATGTGTTATGATAAGTGTGGTTTTGGGGTCAAAACCTTTTTAAGGGGGGTAGTTTGTAACACCCAGATATTTTCCCGATATTTTCTTCCCAATATATTTAATAATTCACTAGTAATATTATTTCTATATATATATTTTATTTATTATTGGGCTTGGTCATGAGATTTGCAATCCTTTTTGGCAATTAGAATTATTTGAGCCCAAACTTTTCCTTAACCCATCTTTTCTTTTCAAAAAAAAAAAAAAAAAAAAAGGAGGGAGTCTTGGTGTAGCTTGTAACTCCCTTAGGGTAATGAAGGATCAAGGCATTAATCCCATATAATTAACCCTTCTTAATTCCTTAATCATTTTCATTTTGACATCCTTTCATTTCTAAAGTTTCCAAGGACAAAAAAAAACATATCCTTTCAAAATTCCTCCTAATCCACATTCCTAACTCCATTACATTTGATCATTAGGTGTTTTCCTTTACAATTGTAAGTATAATTCTTAATCTATGTTGATTCTTAAGTTTTAATTTAAAATTCTATGATTATTATATGTTTTATCTTATAATTCATGTTTAATTTAAGAATTTAAAATTTCATGTATGATTTTGGGATGTATTTTTCTATGTAAATTGCTGAAGAATGTTTCTTTTTAGAGTTTTTAGATATGCATATATGTGAAGAATAGGATTGGTTTATGTGATGGGTGATTTTGAAATTTATATATAAAAAAGAATATTCATGTAAAAAAAATGTGTATGGTTAAAGAAATTATTGTTGAACAAGGAATTTAATCTCAAAGATAGTTAATAAGAATTATATAAATTTGGTTATTGATATTTAATAGGCAATGTACCATTTGAAATTCATTTGTTGATGAAATTTTGGTGAATCTCGTAGGGTTAGAAAAATGTTAAAAAAATATGTTTTTGAGACACTTTTTGGCTTTGAAATTAGGTTAAAAATACTTATACTATGTTATAAATTATGAAAATTGGTACCCGGGGGTTTTGATGCCTTCCGGACGCAACATTGAAGTCGGATTTTCAGTTTGACAGTTTTAAGTTGTGTTTCTGGACAGATTATATATGCTGTCCTGTTTTGTGTGTTTACCATGTTATAGTATGTGATGGATGTTCATGATGTGTGTGGTATTCTAGGTGTGGGTGTAATTGTATATGTGTGTTATGGATGATTTGAGGAAAATGTGTATGTGTGCTTATTTCCCGAATACAATTGAACCTTGTAGGAAGTCGATTCGTGACCGGGAATTGATTAAGACGCTTGTGAATTGGTTATCTTGCTTAAGGTATGTACACGCAGCGTGGTTCGCATTAGTCCGATGTATCATATAATAATGGTATACAAAAGTAAGGCATGGATATATAGTACGGATAATGTTATCTTTCGAATAAATAATTTTTATACATTGTTTTTATAAGCAGAGGTAGTATGACCTCACTAACTTTAAAGTGGACGTAGTATGACGTCAATTGGTGGAAAAGGATTACTCGCGGTATATGAGGGCATTATGAGCCACCGCGGGGGTATGCATACTTAACCATAGGCACCGAAGTAAGGCGAGTGTCTATGGTAGAGACTTGCTTAGGGGTTAGCTCCCCCTAATGTATTGTCTCACTTATGGAGATTGGAGTGTACCGGCAGTATGGCTGGATAGTACAGCAGTATGGCTGACTAATCTTTACATGAAAACAATTATTCTTAATTAGCATGATCGAAGCGTACAGTTCTGTGAATTGTCAGCTATTAAATTAAAACTTACTCTTGTGTTATTATTTATTTGATATGCGACGATTGCTGACGTGTACTTTTGGTCTTAACGACCCTGCGATGATGTTGTTTCCTATCTGGGCAATGACTAGCAGTAAGTTAAGTTACAGGTCTGGGGAGTGAGGATTGTCCCTTGGAGAAATAAACCGTTAGGATACAGAAGTCTTGATAAGAACTTCTAATAAAGTTTAAAGAATATTTGGTTTTATGAGGCGATTTTGTTCTCAAGTTGTAATAAGTTGATTTAATTTTTCGTTCTTATCCGCTGCTAAGAATTTCTTATATCTAGTAGTTCATAATAACACTAATAAAACTCGATCCGCAAGCTTCCCTTAATTTCAAATCCGTTTTTAACTGCCTTCTAACATCTTGGTTTGACTCGGACGATATACACTTGTTTTTAAAAGGTCATCTTCTCTTTTCGTACGATCCGAGTTATTCCGAGATGTTACAGCGGCGGCAACTCATACCCATAAAAGAGAGCGCGGCCAAAAGAGTCCCCCGGCTCGAGAAAGATAAAGAAACGTGGTTACACGTGCAAGATAACTTAAATGCCTATAAAATAAAGGTAGGACCACTATAAAAGAAAATAAAGAACTAATAGAAAGGAAACGATAAGATCAAGAGGCTAAGGACACTAAAAGGTAAACTTAGAGGACATCAGTAATCTAAGACTTGAATATGACGTTTCCAACTGCTCCTATCCCTATTCAGGTTCGCAGAGAGGCTTAACTCATGCAAGTCAACTCTTATTTGCTCATCTCAAGTTCTCCTGGGTCTTCTTTGACTCCTCTTACCCTTTACTATAATGCTTTCTATCCTCCTCATAAGAGTGTCGAAAGTCTTTCTTTACGTATGACCAAACCACCTCAATCTATTTTCGCACATTTTTCCAGATATAGGGGCTACCCCTAGTTTGTCCCTAAACTCTTGGTTACTAATTCGATCTATCAATGTGTGCCCACACATCCATCTCAGCATACACATTTCTGTAACTTCCATCTTATGTTCGAAAATCTTCTTTACAGGCCAACATTCGGTCCCATATAGTAGAACAGGTCTGATTGCCACCTTGTAGAGTTTTCCTTTTAACTTGCTTGGGAATTTCTTATCACATAACACTGTGGTGGCTGCTCGCCACTTGAGCCAACCCGCATGTATACGATGATTTACATCCCCGTCAATCTCTCCATCCCTTTGAATGATCGATCCCAAATACTTGTACTTGGTTGTACTCTTAACAACTGTTTCATCTATGAACACCTCTAGTTCACCTACCGGTGATGTCCCACTAAAGTCACAGCGCAGATACTCGGTCTTCGTACGGCTAATGCGCAAACCTTTACCTTCTAAAGCTTCCCTCTAGAGATCCAATTTGTTGCTAACCTCCTCTCTAGTTTTCGTTACCAGCACTATGTCGTCCGCGAATATCATGCACCAAAGTACCGTCTCCCAAATATATTTAGAAATCTCTTCCATTATGATAGTAAAAATAAAAGGGCTTAAATTCGATCCCTGATGTAGTCCCACTTTAACTGGAAAAGGTTTTGTTATCCCCACCGGTGTTTGAATGCTAGTCGAAACTGTCATACATATCCCGTATGACCTCAACGTACACTGAAGAAATACCTCTAGCCTTGAGGCTATCCCAGATGGCACGCCATGGTATGCTATCATACGCTTTCTCCAAGTAAATGAACACCATATGTAGATCTTTCTTTTGCTCCCTATATTTCTCCATCAGTCTCCTCAAAACATGAATTGCGTCAATGGTTGACCTTCCTGGCATAAAACCGAATTGGTTCTCTCTAATCACCGTTTCCTGTCTAATTCTCCCCTCTATCACTCTTTCCCACAATTTCATTGTGTGGCTTAGAAGTTTGATACCTCTATAGTTACCGCATACTTGCGCATCGCGTTTGTTCTTAAATAGAGGTGCTAGTGTGCTATTCTTCCATTCTTCTGGCATCTTGTGTGTCCTTAAAATAATATTAAAGAGGTTAGTCAGCCAACGAATGCTCTCTTCTCCTAAACCCCTCCACACCTCAATCGGGATGTTATATTGCCCGACTGCTTTTGTTCTCCCCATCTTTTTGAGAACTTCTCCTACCTCTTCTGTGGTAATATCACTCGTTGACCCATATTCCATTTGGACGTCTAAAATTTTCTTATCCGTCTCCTTTGGCCCCCTAGACTCATTGAGTACTGGAGCCATTTGGTTTTGATCTCCTCTTGTCTCAGGAGAACTCGTCCCCCCTCATCCTTGATGTATTTCACGACCTCTAAGTCTTGCCGGTGTTTGGGCCTAGTCCTTGCCAACTTAAAAATCTGCTTCTCCCCCTCTTTGGTATCGAGCTTCCGATATAACTCCTCATAACCACGGTTTTTAGTCTCCGTTACCGCTTTCTTTGCAGCCCGTTTTGCTTCTTTATAGCTCACTCTTTTTTCAATCATATCCTCCTCTTCCGTGCGTACCATAAGTTCCTTAAATCTCTTGTTTTTATCTTTTATCTTCTTTTCCACCTCATCGTTCCACCACCAGGACTCTATGAAAACTTTTGGTTTACCTAACGACACCCCCAAGGTCTCTTTTGCCACTTTTCTAATGGTTTTTGCCATGTTCACCCACATTTCATTCGCATCCTCTGACTTGCTTGGGAAGCCTAATAAACTTATCTTGCTTGACAGGGTTGTGGCCATATTCCGTTTCAGTCTCCCCACATGATCTTTCCCTTGGACTTGACCTTCTTTTCTGTGATTATCTTCCTAATCCTGAAAACCAGTACTAAAAAAGCCTGTATTGGGTGGGCATCTCAGTACCCAACACCACCTTACAATCCAAGCATGAGGCTCGATCTCCCTTGCACTTTAGTGATATACATGATAATTTAAATGGATCCAAGGTTCTCACAAAAATTAATCTTAGAAGTGGATTCTAACTTAAGAGGCTAATGAGTGGAATTTAGAACTTAATACAAAAAAAGGACTTTATGAGTGGTTGATTATGCCATTTTACTTTTCAAATTCCTTAAGCGCATTCATGCTGCCAAATGAACAAAACTATAAAAGCCTTTCTTAGATGTTTTTTTGGTTGCCTACTTCATGCTGCCAATATGAGATCATGTACACCATTTATGTTAGGTTTTCAAATTCTTAACCAAGGAGAAGTTTTATAGAAAATTTGGAGACGCTTGATATCTTTAATTCTCAAGTGGTGTTCCTAAGAATCATCATTAAAAATAATAGAAGTGGATGAAAAGAAGGTCTAAGCCATTAAAGAGATGAAGGTCTAACCTAAGTACAAAGTTTCCATGGCCTTACCTCTTCCAAAATATGGTTTGTCGAAAATTTGAGTTCTATTATGACTTCTTTAATAATAAATCACCAAGTATAAAGTTCTCTAATGGATGTAAAGAAGAAAAGTTTAACTAAAATATCCCATATTCTAGCCTTGCCGAATGTTGAAGATATCTTTGATGTTTAATCTGAAAATCATGGAGTAGGAATTATCTTTTTTTCATCTCAATATGGTCACCCCTTGCTTATTTTAGTGAGAAATTAAATAAAACAAAGCGTAAAAAAGTCAAGTTATGACAAGGATTTTTATTCATTGGTTCTAACATTGGATCATTAGAGGCATTATTTAATCTCTAAAGAATTTATTCTACATTTATCCTTTATATTGTTAAACTACTTACATGAAGGTTGATAGAAGATTCATTACTATCTAGGGGGGGGGGGGGGGGGGGGGGGGGGGGGGGGGATGAAAAGAGATTATGCCCGTTTAAAAATTTCTTTGATTGTTAGTTCAAGAGCTTGTGAGACCTTCCGAACAGTTTTCTAGAAACTTTTCTTAGGTCGGATAATAAATGTAAAACTTAAATGCGAAATTAGATCTATACAAGACAAGCAATTTGTTATCGAGGTTCAGCTATCAATATCCTAGTCCCTGCCTATGGGTTCCTTTCCAACCCTTTGGATTCAACCTTTTTTATTAATCGAACCTAGATCACTAAGAAGATCTCTTTATCTTCTCTCACCATGTTCTTGACCTTGAAGAACGATCTAAGGTCCCTTTAATAAAAGATCTAAACCCAAACTCACCAATGAGAAAATAAATGAATATTTTCAAAAATATTCTAAGACAAGAGGAATCAAAATTACAAAACTAATCTAACTTTCTTGAAACTCTAAAACCTATTACAATTGTGAGAGTTAGAAAACTAATAAAGAATAAGATTACAGCTATTTTTAGATTTTAAGACTTAGAGAAATTAGATTTCAAATAACACAAATAATGTTGAGAATATGAAAAATAATCTAAGAAAAACAATAAATTTTAAGAATTAATTACTAGAAATTAAGCTAGAATAAGAGAAAAAGACTAAAAGCTAGGGTTTAATCGAGAAAAGCAAAATATTAAAAAAGAAAAACAAAGGTTCTTCCGCTTAACTATTACTAATACTCCTATTTATACCCATTTAAAATAAAGTATTCAATCCCTAATAATATTAATAATATACCCTAAAAAATGTTAGAAATATCAGTTAAATGTTTGGGAACAATCTCGAATATACTCGCTGATTTTTGAAGAATAGAATCGTTGAAGTTGGTAGTGGAACACATACTATAAAGAATAAGCGTTGGGATGAAGCATCAAATCAGTGGTAGCTCAGTTGGTCCTTTGTTGTGCGTGTGTTGTCACAGGGTTCGAATCCATATGGTTGTTTTTTGCTGCGGTTGTGCCGCTGTTTGGTGCGCGTGTAGGGGAAAGGTGCTGGCTGTGATCTCTAATCGATTGGTCGATGAGAAGCTAACGAACCCAAATTACGCCTTTCATCAAGAAATCCACCAAAATATTAGTGTGTAGACCTCCATTGGCTTAAGTTTGATTTTCACGAATGATGCTTCTTGCTTCGCTCGACTTAGACTCGTTTTTGCTCTTTTTCTCCAAGTATTGCCATGGATCTTACTTCCTATCTTCGATTTTTCTCCATTTTTCCTCAAAATCTCCGGGGAATTTGGGATCATCGCCCCTTACACACCTTCGCTCAAAAAAAGTGGAAAACCAAAAAAACACAAACAAACACATGCTTCCCTGGAAAAAAGGTGTAAACCTAAAGAAATGAGTTGAGATGTAATAAAAGCCGCAAACAAACATCATAAATACATTGCACAAAGGAAGCAAAATGGCGTTTAACACCCTCACAATTAACCCCTTTTGAGTGCCATTTCTTGCAGCTGTCATACAATTAGCTTTTTAGCAAGTTTTAGTTTTGTGGGTTTTTATTTTGTTGAAACGGTTATGATTTTGGAAGTTTTTGAGGTTTTTGTTTTAATTTCTCTTGGAGTTTTCCGACCTCCCTGATTTACCCCGAACCTTGTCTTACTCACATCTTCCTCACTCTTGCAGACCATTTCTTTCTCTACAGCATGTTCATACATAGCTTTAAAATATACATATTCGCCCAGCAATTTTTCGTAGCTTAAGTTGAGACTATTGTAGAAGCGGTACGTCTTTTTCTTTTCATCAAGCACATAATCTGGAGAACATTGAGTAAATTGCAAGAACTTATTAACATATTCAGTAACGCTAAGAGAATGTTGCCTCAGGTAAAGAAATTATGATTTTTTAGGGCTCTCTACCAAAGCTTCGTAGGTCCCACTGAATCGAATGTTACAAGCTTAACCTTAAGATTTTATGGGCATTTCACCACCTCAAGAATTTTATCAGTTTCATTGATCCAATCTTCAAGGACTACTGGATCTATAATACTATTGTAGCAAGCCTGTTACAGAACTTAGTCTCGTCATCCACACTAGCATGTTGTTTGGTAATGAGCTTGACTAATTGAGCATTGGTCCCTTAGATAACTCTATGTGGCTCGGTTATGAGATTCAACTGAGCGTGGGGATCCATTCTTTCCCCAATTTCCTCATAGTTCCTATCATGAGGAAATAACAAATTAATATTTATGCCTTTCAGGCAACTAAATACGCAAATGCATAACACTCTTTTTTAACTTTTATTGATATAAGGACTTAATAACTTATTCAATTTCAATCCCATTGGACAACTTATTTAACAATTTCAACACTTTAATGACGATTTTTACACTCAATTGAATTTACTATCAAGATTAGGAAACTTAGCCACATAATTGGATCATCACTTGCTTGCTAGGAACCTTTAATAATGATACTTAGTGAATAACTTGAATTAAGTTAGACTTATTACTTAAATTATTTCTCTTACGATAGTCCTCAATTTTTTTTCCTAATTAATTTCATAAGTTACTCCGAACTTCGATCAAGTTAAACTAGTTCTCCAATTTTCGTAGTATTTTAGAAAAGCTACCTAAACCTTGGATCTGATACCAACTGTAACTACCCCAAATTATGAAGACAAACACTAATTGGAATTTTGTATTAATCAAGCAAAACCTTACTTTTGCCAACATAATTAAGGGGTTGCTTAAAGGTTAAACCAATATCCAAGTAAAATACTTGAACCAAACCAAAGCAATATAACGAAAGTCTTAACTGTCCTTAATAAAGAAAAATTACAACCAAATCAAAATATATATTTAAATATCCTAATCCTAAACAATTGAACTAATAGTCTCCCAAATATAATAAAACAATCTACAAAAAATGGAGTCATACTCCAACTCGCTTTCATCTTCCTCTCACATATTAATTCTCCGTGGAGATGCCATACGGGTTTACTCTAAAAATAAAACCATTGGAAAACATACAAAGCAAAATATTAGCAAATAGGTTGTGTATAAACACACTAGTGTCCGTCAAAAAAGTTATAAAAACTTTTTGATTTGAGTAAATTCATTTTGAAAGATACTTTTCCATTTGATAAATTATATTATCATTCAAATTCAGTTCAATGGTTGTATAGTGTAACACCCCCATAATAGGTCAAATTTTCGAAAAGACTTTTAATGAAAAACATGAGCCAAAACCTACTCATGAGAGTGTTACCGCAACATTTATTTCTAAGAAAAAAATATAAGGCTGAACAACTAAGAAAGAACTTAATAACTTTAAATCAACTAAAAGGTCTAACAATTCAAGAAAAGACTTAAACGCAATCTATGTCCATATAAAACTTGAACAACGTACTGAAAGTAAAATTTAAACTGACACACGACTATACTAAAAGTTATGTTTCTAGGTGATCCTCACTTCATTATCCCCACATGATTGATAAGCTGCAAAAATACGAATACAGGAAAAACAAGGGAAAAACTCCCAAAATCAGGACATTGAGTAATTCCAACTCCATCCTATAAAACAGTTTAGTTTGAAAATAATTTAAGAAAATAAAATGTAATTTGAGTTGAAAATAATTTTGGAAAATAATATAAAGCCGAGTTAAACATCCATGTATGAAAACAATATAATATCACTTAAACCAATTTATTAATTTGATATTTACTAATGACAGCACATATATCCAATTATTAATTTGAGGGACGAGAATGCCAGTAGGCTGAGGCTTTATCCCTATACCTACTTAATTAAGAGCTCGTCACCCCAAATAATTCATCAAGACCAACATAGTAGTCTTAATTAACCCTAGTGTGCACACCCTTTTATTTGCTTCTACTTGGATCACAACAAATGGAAGGAAGACCAAACATCGTATCAATTAGTAGAAATAATAACCTGTCGGCAGCTATACTAACCAAACAGGGCAACCTGTTCATCTCCCTTATACTTGCTTCACAACAAATATAAGAGCTTCATTTCCCTCGGTTTTCACTTTACGTGATTTAATAGATTTTAATAATTAGTCGCGAGCACACAAACATATAATCAAACATACATTATTTATTGTATTTAGGATCATAAATTTTCCCAAGAAAAATATATCTCAAGAATATTCAACTGAATCTCTTTTAACAAATCAACATTTTAACATCGATCGGTGACAACAATAATTAATATCATAAATATTTCTCTTTTCAGTTCAACCGCATTTTAAATTCATTATTAAATAATAATATAACTTTCATCAAAATAATAATATTATCAATTAATTATGTAACAAAATAGTAGTAAATATCTTTTTGAGGATAAAATATAAAAAGTATATATATATATATATATATATATATATATATATATATATATATATATATATATATATATATATATATATATATATATATATATATATATATATATATATATATATATATATATATATATACATATATACATATATATATATATATATATATATATATATATATATATATATATATACATATATACATATATATATACATATATACATATATATATACATATATACATATATATATATATATATATATATATATATATATATATATATATATATATATATATATATATATATATATATATATATATATATATATATATATATATATATATATATATATATATATATATATATATATATATATATATATATATATATATATATATATATATATAATATTATACAAATCACGTTTCCAATTTAAACACATCATTTATCACTTAGTACATAATACTAATGGGATAGCCCTAGTTAGATGGACATTGAGATTTACCTTGTCAAGTGATCATTGATAAACATACGCTCCTAATAATCTCTGTCTACGAATCCGCTGTCTACAAGATAAAATAATATATCTCAAATCAATAACCCAAATAATCCAATTGAAACAAGTAAATTAAAAGATTCATTGTTTTATATATATAATTTATTTAAATGGCAGTTTCAAAATGTAAATAGAAATATTAAGACTAGTATATGAAGAAAAGGAGAAAGATTAAAACAATAATATGATTAAAAGGATTTAAAAAGAAAAGAAAAACAAGAAGCAGACAAATAAAAAGAAAAAGTTAAAGAAAATACTTATATAATTAGGAACTTAGAAAAATAAATGGAAATTGGGTTATACAGAATCCAACCCACGAAAAGAAAGGAGAGGGAAAGAAGGGAGAGAAGGAGAGGGAAAGAAGGGAGAGAAGGAGAAAGGGAGAAGGAGAAGAGGTTGGCTGCCAGCCGATAGTGGCTCCGGTGGTTGCTTTCGCACGTCGGCGGTATTCCGGTGACCGCTGTGTCGCAAAAAAAACTAAGGTCAGAAAAATATTATTTTTTTATATCACTTTTCAAATTAAAAGACGAGTTTTTTGAATTTTAAATTTGTAGTATAAATTTTAGGTTTTGAACATGAAAACTCAAAAAAATGAAAGATACATACCTTAAATCCCAAAATTTTGCCGTTTTTTGTTTTGATTTAAGTAATTGGAAGATGAAGGAAGTAGGTTGCAAGAGAAAAAGAGAGTTGAATGATAGTATGAATAAATTAAAGGTAAATTAGTTTTATTTTTAATGGGTATATTGAGTTAGTTGTAAAAGGTTTAGAGGGAATAATGGGAAGGAGTGGAACTGTGGAAGTTATTTTGATAATGGGTGAGGGAAGTTGAAGTACAGTAACGTATGGTTTGGTTTACAAAATTATTTTTTTTTAGTTTTTATTTTTTAAATTAAATTTCTGATCTTTATTTATTAACTTGTTTTGTTTATTTTTATTATAAATTTTTTGTTTTCTAAATTACCGGATATTACATTTAGTTTTTCCAAGTTTTCATTTTTCATTATAAATCATAAGATTTCAATGAATCCAAATCAATTTCAAACTCATATAATACGTTTGTATGGGTACTCTATGAGTCATCCTATACTCATTTGGTAGTCGGTCTACCGTCCACGACATGTCCTGCTAATGTAATACAGTGGTATTGTGTACAATATGCGCTTAGCAATGGTGAGCCATTTAATCATGCATACAACATTTGTTATGGCATATGTACCCGTCATTTAGGCTAAAACATTTTTCAATATAATATATTTCTTGGAATTTTAATAGCATTTGAAAAGTCAAAAATATCAACTTTTTTCATATAATAATCATATTTTATTTGCAACGTAACAAAACATACTTTATTTGCAACATTGCATAATCAAATCATAATGTTTCCCACATGGATAAAACATGTTTTAATCATATCATTAAATATAACCCTAGTATTATATGGGGCATCACTAGCATGTATGGAAATGCATCGTAATAAAAAGTAATTAAAATTCCATACGACTTTTTAAGAAAGCCACTAAAATGTTTCGTTTCAATACTTCTAAAGTAATGTAAATATAACATAAAACAATTTTGAAATTCATTCAAAACAACGAGAATATTGTTCACAAGTTTATAAAATTATTATGATAAAAGATTCATAAAACACTCTTTTGTCAAACACTCGGTAGTTTTGTCGGTAATAAAATCAATAATTGATTTACAAAGTAAATATTAATTCTCCAACATGACCCAAATTAATAAAGTCATTATATTACCTTATTTATAATAAATTTAAGGTTTTCCCATCTCATTATAATTGGTTATACCAATTTATAATGATTTTACGATTATTTTTGACAATTTAGGTATTTATTATTATTTAAATCATGTTTTAAATCCGTAAAATTATAAACATCCAAGTTAAACATTATTTATACAATTAGGCAGTAGGATACTATTATAAGTTTTTGATATAGGTTTATTTTTACTCAAATTATATTACCAATGTTACACCATATAATAAATAAACAAGTTCTATTAATTTGATAAATTAGTAAATAATTAATAATTAGTTTCATAAAATTATACCAAACTTCTAGAAGTCATATAACATGTTTATTAAGCCATTTAAACTTCTAATGTCATGTGAAGTATTTTTAATAATTAATGGCGTTATTTTACCGATAAGACATATAAAATTTATTTATGTCCATATATGGTAATGAAAATCCATATAAACTTTGTAACATGTATCTACTATCTATGTAAGTGTCTCATAAACTTTTCATAACCAAAAAACATCATTTAGTATTTATTTTATATTTTACTGTTAACTTACCGATTATAAATAATCGAGTAAAAATTATTAAGGTCCTTTAATGTCCATGAAACGTTCCCAAAATTTTACCATACTTAGTTACTATAGTTACTGTCCATATGAGTAATTCATATAAACGTTTATTCTAAAAAACTTTATTTGGTAATTATTTCATATTTTACCATTTCACAATTTGCCGATAAACAATTAAATAATTACTTTCAAATTATAAAAATTTCCAATCTAATTATATTCTTGCCAAATCTTGCGGGAGACATTATAATATGTTTTTGTTTATAATCTTTTATGATCAAGAATTTATCTCAGACCATTTATCATAATAAAAGTATTTAACACCTTAAAATCTATTAAAAATCATTTTAACAAATAAATTTCAAGAAAAATCAAGAGATTTTCTTAACATATAGATATTGAAAGTTACTTTAAAAATACATTTTAAATATTTTTGAATTCCATATAACCATTTCCATCACAATTACTTTCACAAAGTATTGTTAAACATGCCTTAAATAAAACATTTAACAATTCGAAAATTCAACATGCATGATGCCACTATAATAATACATGTAATAAATCATTCAATACTCAAAATTATCATTTTGATGTCCTTTTTCCAGATTTAAGAACTTCTCTTTGGCAATTTTATTTTTTAAAATAAGTTTATACACAAACTTTCCCAACTTGCTCACAAATTCTTTAAAATCACCGCATGT
>NC_080051.1:8130654-8145654 GCF_026212465.1 Amaranthus tricolor
TTTTTTCAATTTTAACCATTTCAAAAGAATAATATATAATTATATTTTTAATTAATACATGTGTTATATGTACCTTCTTTAACTCCACGCGTGCCCCCTCCTTTTCCAATTACACGCCCTTTATGGTCTTTCTCTAAGACTATGCAATGCATCAACTTTGCCTTTAAGGGTGAACTCCCCTCGTTGTCTCTCTTTCCTTCCAGCCCATTTGTTCAAAGAAAAAGTGACATAACTTAGTTTATAGTAAATCAATGCCAAAAAATCAAAAACAAATCGAGCATATAATTAATAATTTTAAAATTCACCACAGCATCAGCAACCTTCTTCATTCCCGGATCAAAAATAATTAATTTACCACTTAAATCTCAAGACAAAACTCCGCAATACCATTCTCGCGTCTGATCTCCAACAGGAATATTAATAGATGGAGTGGTAGTTTTAGATGAGGCCTCGGAGCTCAGATTGGGGTATAAACCTACATCCATCCACTCTTTTCTAGTCTCATAATTATGTTTGTTAGCTTAATGATTGAATCCAAAGAAATAAATTAAAGTCAAAAGCTAATAGAACGGAATACATACAACTTCGGTGGGGAGATCTCTAAATTTGTTTCCTGTTTTGACGTTCTTAGTCTGACTGGATCTTTCTCATTTTTTCGAGATCCATCCAATGAACAAATTTAATTTGAAATCTCTAAATCTTTCAACATAGGAACTTAATTTTAATCTGTGAAAAGATGCATTGTAGATGAGTACCTCAATGAAATGAATAAAAGTATATTACAACAGAACTTAATTTTAAGCATATGCATATTTTTTGATTTCTAACCATTTAAAAACAATATAATATACTAATTAGTGTTGTGCGCCAAGTTTCATGCCAAACAAAATCAAGTTTGAATAATTTAAAGTGAGTTAGTGCCATAAAAGCTTAAAAAGCCTTAAATACGCAACTTGGCACATATTTTAAGCATATGCATAGTTATTCAATTCTAACCATTTCAAAAAAAATAATATATACTTATTAGTGTTGTGTGAAAAGTTTAAAAGCCTTAAAAACACTATTAGGCACGTAATTTCAAGCATATGCGTATTTTTTCAATTCTAACCATTTCAAAACAATAATATATACTAATTAGTGTTGCGTGCCAAGTTTCATGCCAAAGAATTCAAGTTTGAACTACTTAAAGCAAGTTAGCGTTATGAAAGCTAAAAACTACGTTATATAATATGCTAATTAGTTCAATCTTGTGTGTCACTTAATTCAAATGTGTTTCCTTCTGTGTGATCTACACGCATATAACCAACAACTATATCATCTTTTTCCACGGATTTTGGATTAATAAAAGGTGGGGAGTCCTCAAATGCATAATAGTCTTCCTCATCATGAACATCACGCATACCGAGGATACTTACTTAACCTTAGAGCATTTTTTATCAGACGGGTGTACAATGTAAAATACTTACTTAACCTGTGTGGCAAGTAAAAATGGCTCCTCACTATCACGTAAAACAGTTAAATATGCAGGTTGATAGGAGATTAAATACTCTCGAGAGGGGGAAGACGGGTGAATGGAGAGTACGCCAGTTAAAAATTTTTCCTTTAAAGGTTAGTGCAAGATCTTAGGAGTCCGTTCATACTGTTTTCTGTGAACTGTTCTAGGTCGAATAACAAATCTAAAACTTAAATGTGGAAATAAACTTAGACAAAATAAGAAATTGTTATCGAGATTCAACAATCAATAGCCTACTTTCCGCCTATGGGTTCCTTTCCAACCCTTAGGATTCAACGCGTTTTATTAATGAACCCTAGATCATTAAAAAGATCTCTCTATCATATCTCACCACATTCTTCCCCTAGAAGAACGAAGAACGGTCTATAAGTCCTCTTAATAAAATATCTATACCCAATCTCATAAAAGAGAAAACAAACGAATACTTTCAAAAGTATGCTAAGAGTTTAAGGCGTAAATGAAATTATAAGTCTAACACTCTTTAACTCTAAATCCGATTACATTGTGAGAGATAAACTATAAAGAACTAACTATTCTAGATTTTAGAATCAAAGTAATTAGATATCAAGTGTAGGTTGTGTTGTAAGTTCTTCAATTCTTGAATAAGCTTCTATAAATAAGCCACGCCTTCAAATTAGTCATTATGAACATGAAGCTTCATCTCCATATTTATCTTTTTTATGATTATGCTGGAGTAATAGTTCAAAGATTTTGGACTGCAAGTTATACACTCCACTTGACTTATTGACTGAAACCGTTTAGCTAATTTATAGCTCTTCATAGTTAGAAACCTGCCACGCTAGTTCTTACCAACAACAACCTAGTGTAGATGTTTTCTTCCAAGTTAATAATTAAACCAACTTAGATAACCATATTTTATTCCAAGATTATAGGAACATTTTGAACAAGTCTTTCTTATATTATAGGTACATTTAAAGCGGTTTCATACATTTAGGAAAATAATTCCTTATTAATAAGAAAGCCTATAATTTGAACAATAAACTAGTTCACTAAGAAAATCACTTATTTCAATTAAACTTAAAAACCACGTGACATTACTTATTCTAATTTGTAAATATTTAAATCACAAAACTTTAAGTCAATGTTTAGACTAAACATATTTTGACTTATATTTTTGATTTTGCTCTTACGTTATTTATCATTTAGATATTTTATACTTAATATGATTTTGGACCTATTAAATAACTAAATGTAATTACCTAATTTATTGATTTAATTTATATGCGTTTTGAATATCATCATTTAAAGAAGTTGAGTTTTCAAATCTAAAAGAGTAAATCACAAAAGTCATCATTTTTTACGTATCGTTGATCGCTATCTTATTAATAATATTTCATGTACTTGCCCGTTGGTAGAGGTGTTCATTCAGGTGATCGGGTCGGTTTCGGATGGGTGTCATTCGGTTCGGTTGTATTTCGGATCGATTATTTTTCGACTGTGTGTTACAACGGGTCACACTCGGGTCGAGTCGGTTAGTCACGGTTCGGTTGGAGATCGGTTATTCAAGCAATCGGGTTAGCATCAGTTCGGTGTCGGTTGAAGTTCGTGTCGAGCGTCAATCGGTCTCGGGTTGTCATCGATTACTAATTGGTTCGGCTGTTTCAGGTACAGATCGGGTTCGAGCTTTGTTTTTTGAGTAGTTATCGGTTACGGACAACTATCAATCGGGTCAATATCGAAATAAGTTAATAGTTGGGTTTTTAATTGATGTTTTATGGCAGATCAATTTATTTCAATTAGTTTATATATATATATATATATATATATATATATATATATATATATATATATATATATATATATATATATATATATATATATATATATATGAGACTTTTATTTAATAATGCATCATGTTGCTACTTTTGATAATTGATTGAATATTAAAACTCAATAATCGAAACTCGATTTGTTTGAATGAATAAGAATAATCTAAACTATCTCGTAGGCTATTAGTTACGTACTTAGACTTATTAGCGTTATTGTCTTATTGAGTACTCTAAAGTCTAAACTAATAGTCTCTCCAATTCAGAGTAATTATCTCGATTTCTTTTTAGGCTTGTAATTAACCTATTAGAAATTTAGAATATATTACTAGAGGGAGAATTTATGCAAATTCCAAATGAGACATTTGTTTTTTAATTAGAGGGAGTATAAGCTATTAGAATATACATTACTCTATTACACTAATAATCGATTGTATTTCTAAGTTTGAGAATTGAAACTTATTATATATAATAAAGTGAATTAGATTAATCAAGTAATCATAACCATTTTATATGATATTATGTATTTATACTTATTAGTGACCATGAATACTTTAAAATAATAAATCTATTACACTAATAATTGATTGTATTTAATTTAAAGCTTAATAATGTTCGGAACTAGACCTATTGGAGTGAATAAAACTAATACAAACTATCTTATAGAGTTATAGAGTTATAGTTATAGACTATCATTGACATTTGACTGTTAACTCAATGTTATTACTTATTACTATTAGTTATTACTGATCTTGAATACTCTAAAGTAATTTATAGTAAATGAAACTAGTACTCCACCTTTTTTGTTACTTTGAATTAAATAGCCTAAATTATGCAATTTAACCAAATTCAATAATAAAAATATTTAATATTTGATATAAAATATTTATATTACTCAAATAAATTATTTTAGATAACTAATTGTCCAATTTGATGAATATATTACTCAATTGATACATTACTTATTCTAATTCGTTGATCTTTGTATACAGACGTGTGAGATCTTACCATCTTAGCAATCTATGAGTTGTACTTGCACAAAATGTTATTGGTTATTAAGATAGCACACGGATAAGGTGTTTTAGCCGTTGAATTTGTAATGATAATATGATATCAGCGGTCATGAATGTGCCACGTCGCCGTCATGTGATAAAAAAGGGATTTGGTTCTTTTCCTCATCCTGAATCCTGATACAGCACGAAACAGGATACTTCACTTCCCAAATTCCGCTCTAATAAACCCTAACCCAACTCTCTCTTCTTCATCCTCTCACTGAAATCCGCGGCCCTCTTTCAATCCCATATGTTCTCCTCCAATCCGGCCGGTAGAACATGTTCATCTCCGGCAGTTTACACTTCACACTCTCACGGCCCAAATACCCAACAATCTTAAGGCAGTCGAAGAAACCCTAGTTTCTTCACCTTCATCGTCATAGCCGCACATACTGATTGAGTTTTGCTTTGAGTAAATTGCTTTGAGTAAATTGATGAGGAGGCTGTGAACTTGATTAAATTTGGTGAAGGAAGGTAAGGGCTGATGCTATTGTCTTTGAAAGTTATATTCATTGGGGTCAGTTTTTACTTTCTTGGCATGCTTGAAGTCTGTATTTATGAAGATTTAGTTCAATTCTCTTCTGTATGCAACCTAATCTGCTTTGGAAGGAGCCCCATCGTGTAATTGAAGTCTGTATTTATGATGATTTACTTTCTGTATGCAATTCTCTTCTATATGCAATCTAATCTGTATTGAACTTGTGTTCTTCCTTTTATTTTCTCCATAGAAGTGCCTTTTTGTTTTGCAGTGTGAATTGTAGTTGTTATTCTTAATGGTAAGTACACACTTAGACATAGTTGATAGTTATGTATATCTTTATAGAGAATCATTTGTGTATAATGATGATGATGTCTGAGATTGGTTATAGTTGGTTAGGTTCACATAAGGATATAAACACCCAAATAAAATCTTAGATAGTATTGGATACTTTTAATAAGGATAATTGTGATATAAATTCATAGAGAGGGGATTTGATATTATACTCTTAAAATGTATCTGACGTATATCTTGTGGCTTATTTCTACAATGTTTTTAATTTAACGAGCCTTCAAGCTCTCAAGTCTCAAGATGCAATAAGGATGCTTGAATTTTATGTTATCTTTACTTTTCCACAACTAGGATTAATTTCTTATCGTTGGTTTATCGCTGGATTATTTGATGTTGCACTTATTGTTTCGCACATTTCTTCAATTTCAGCGTCATGAAATCCAATCCATCTTATACCAAATGCCATTGATGTATTCAAAACTGACCTTATGACTTGAAATTTACCCAACCATGTAATTGTTAATGTGATCATGGTAGTTTTTAATCCCTGTTTTTACCTATTTTTAGATCTCTGGTAGTTATTTAGATCACTGGAAGTACCGCCTATATAATAATTCATTAAACTGTAGTAGATTATAATAAGTTATTACCTTTTCTGTGTAGTTATGAAATTTGTGTTGCTAGTTATTACCTTTTCTGTGTAATAAGTTGAGTCCTACAATACTGTAATGAACAAACATTGTTTGTTGTTGCTGCACAGACCTGTTGAGCTGCTGCTGACTCTTGCTCTTTCGAGGTTGCTCATTCAGCCCACGTCTACTAATACTAGTTAATAGCTGCAATTTTTTGTTCATGTAATTTTTTCATGTAATTTTTTGTTCGTTCTTTATGTAAATTGTTTTTGAATATTGTTGACTAAATTTTTTCTTTGTCACTCATTTTTAATAGCTTATTATTTGGAGAAGTATAAGATAGTTTGTATTAGTAATCTTGAATGTATATTAGTGTATGATTTTGTTCAAACAATGTTCAATACTTCTTTTGAATTTGTTCAATCTCATTCTTAATTGTAGGAATATGAATTTTAATGAGGCAAATGAAGCTAGTGGTTTTCGATTTGACAATATTTCTAACACAGGTAATTTGTTAATCTAATGGTTCAAGTACCTTATATGTTTTGTGTACTTTATCATTCTTTTGCATTGTGTTCAATATTGAGATAGATTACTTGCATGTATTATTTTTGTTGAAATTAACAGCGTTTGAAGAGTTACAAACCAGTGTATCCACTCCAAGGAATGTGAACTCGAACCCTAGACAAATTGTCCAACGTCCTATTCGTCCACCAAAGCGTGAAAAAACTGTTAGAGGAAGAGGTGGAATTTCTTTAGCTGGAGGTCAAAGGCGAACTAGAACTGAGTTTTAGAAGGATATTGAAGGACTTGGAAAGCGTACCTCACCAGTTTGGGATCATTTTACCATAGTGGCCGAGAAGGATGATAACAATGTTGTTATTTCATTACATGCTATTTGTCGCCATTGTAAGAATACTAACTATAGAGCCGAAGGTCACTATGGAACCTCTAATTGTAGAAATCACCTCAAGACTATTGAACCTTACCAAGAATGGCTTGCTAAAAATGGTGATCTCATTGGTGATTTTAATCAAAGAAAATATTGTTCTCTTTTTGCCGAGGCCATTATGTACCATGGATACCCCTTAAGCATGGTTGAGCACAAGTCTACAATTGCTTTATCGACTAAAGCTCATCAAGCTTCTACTTCTGAAGATCTCGCATCAGTTGGTTCATGCTCTCGCATTGGTTCATGCTCTCGTGATTATGATGGCTATGAGGTATGTATTATTTAATTTTAAACTCCTTTTAACAATATATTTATTATTATTAATATTTATCTCAATAATTTTGTCTTTACACTATAATATTTTTACTATTAATAAGTTTCATATGTTTTATTGTTTGTTTACAGAGTTTTGAAAGTTCTCAACAACTACTTTTTTCTTCAAATATTTTATCGGAAGTGGAAAAATACCTTGAATCACCTTTGCACATGCATGGTGATTCAAAATTTGATATTTTGTTGTATTGGAAAGACCAACAAACTACTTACCCAATTATGTCTAAAATAGCTAAAGACATATTGGCTATTCCAATAACCACAGTTGCATCCGAATCAACTTTTTCTATGGGAGGAAGAATTTTGAATAGATGGAGAGCATCCCTTTTATCAAGACATGTTGAAGCTTTGATTTTAACTCGTAATTGGTTGTTTGGATATGAAGAAGAACCTGATGAAGTAGGATTAGTTGTTGGCAGTGACTTAGTCCCCGATGCAGAATCGCATGCTAAGGGAGATCAGGGTCCAACTGGATCCTCGTCTTCAGAATCTGGTACGTATTTTACTTTTTAAATAAATGTTAGTTAATTATCATTCTATTATAACTCGTGTTTCGTGTACTTTATGTACTCAGTTATAGTTTGTTCACTTGATTGTTGCCATGCAAATGATGTTGGTTCTTATGGATCTGATTGTGGCTCAAATTGAAACACGGAATCTGGACACAAGTAATTTAACCTTACAAGTCACATGGATACTTGAATGTTATCCATGAGTCTTAGTCTTATAGGCAACTTTCTAATAGCCTTGTTTACTTGAGATTAGGCAATTAGAAATGTTTCCTTAGCTATGATTCATGTTGGTAGCTTGCTGAACATGAGGCGTTTGTTGACCTTAAGAGGCATTACAATGATCTTACCCAACATGTGATACATATTTTGGTAGAAACTTTTAGGCGTTTCTTTTTTGTATCTTTCTTAGAAGAATGAATTACTTTCTTTTAATACTTTTTTTGTTTGTTTTTGTTCAAGATTAAAATATGGTACCACAAGCAAAGTAGCAGTACGTGAGAGATTTTGGTGCTTGTTGTCGACTTTTATGTTTCGTTTTGGAGAAAGTATTTAATGGTGAACATACTCACGTACATTTGATGGATGATACTTTTATGGTGGATATGTAACTATATATAGTTGCTGATTGAATGTTAATTTTTGGGGTTAAAAACTTGATATTTGTATATTTACATTAGGTGTATGTATAAGTGATGGATGTGAATTTTTGGGGTAAAAAACTTGATATTTGTATATATAAATTTGGTGGATGTATAAGTGATGGATTTAAGTTTTTGGGGTTAAAAACTTAATATTTATGTATTTAAATTTGGTGGATGTATAAGTGATGAATGTAAATTTTTGGGGCTTAAAGCTTGAAGAATTGGTGGAATCTTATTAGTTTATAGTTGATTTGCTAAAATATTTATATATAAACTTGTTTACAATCTTTCAATATTAGAAATTAGTTTTCAAATATTCAAAAAATCATAATTAGAAAACTGAAATTGGTTTCGGATTTATAACAGTTCGATTAACAATCGGTTCGGGTTGGTATCAGTTCGGGTTATTAGTTTATAGTTGATTTGCTAAAATATTTATATATAAACTTGTTTACAATCTTTCAATATTAGAAATTAGTTTTCAAATATTCAAATAATCATAATTCGAAAACTGAAATTGGATTCGGATTTATAACAGTTCGATTAACAATCGGTTCGGGTTGGTATCAGTTCTGGTTAAAAATAGTTCGATTAATAATCGATTCGGGTTTGTATCAGTTCGGGTTAAAAACAGTTCGATCTTAATCGGTTTTAGTCAGGTTGCATTCCGTTACGTGCATAATTCGGGTCGGATTTGACTCGGGTCAATCACTGTTCAGTTCGGGTAACATCGGTTAAGGTTTATAAGTCGGTTATAAAATTTAGTTGCAGTTCGAGTTCGATTTTGCCCTTTTCGGTTATCAAACGGTTCGAGTGAAGTATCGGTTCGGATAATTCTGGTTCGGTAAACCTAAAAAACTTACATTTTTCGGGTCGGATAATTTTCGATTTCGGGTCGGATTTTCGGGTCGGGTTTGTTTTGAACAGCTCTACCCGTTGGTACAACAATTTATGATCAACCGGAGATTGATCCTTGGCACTCGGGTAAAATGTAGATGGCGCCAAAATAGAAACTATTCTGCAGATAACATGACTTCTTATCTTGACCCCATTGACATCATAACCCTCATATTTGTTGATATCTTCAAGAGGACTAAAAGTTAACCTCTTAACAGATTTAGATATACCCTCATGTTAATCACATAATACTCGATTATGAAACCAATAAATAAATGTCTTATCATGCAACTGCATCAATGCCCTATCTACTTAAGAAAGCTCTTTTGCATGCAATATATAAAAATGCTCATTCAAAAAAGGATGGAATTCTAGAATATGATGCAATACATACACGTGTGCTTGTAGGAGACTGTGTCTAAGAGGTGTGATCAATTTTGAGCCAGTTGTTCCTTATCCCTCAAACTTTCCTTCATGTCAAGAGGTAGGAAGTCTGATAGGTTTTACGATAGCCATATGCTTAGCTATGAAATCACGAATCTCATCGCTCACAATGCCTTGAATCATACTCCCCTTGAGTTGTGCTAGATTTGAAACAGTCGCACTATTAATGAAATTACAATAGTCGTTTTTAGCGCCTAATAATTTTTTATATATTTTTTCGTTACTAATTATAATTTACTTATTTATGGTGGTAATTTTGAAAATTTTTGTGGTAATTAGAAACTTGTTAGTTTTTAATGTAGTTATGAACCGTAACAAGTTTCATAAACTTTGTATGTAAAACTTAAAGTTGAGCAACTACTCGTAATAGTTCGAAAAAAAATATAACAATTACCCGAAAACAAAATCTAACCATGATGGGAATAAATTAAATATTACATACAAGTATACAAGTGATCTTAAGCATGAAACAAAAGTTGCCTAACTTGTTATATGTACAACAATTTATACCCAAAATTTAAACAACCTTAGTTGAACCTTTCCTTCTCCATAATAGATCAAATTGGGAATAAAAATTACCTCCCAATAGCCAAAATAAACCATCCATAGCTTCCGCATTTTCCTCCATTGCATGCTCTTTTGATACTTGCACAATAAGCTAAATGTTCTACCTAAAACCCCTTCTTGTCCTAGTCGATTATGGGTATCTTTATACTTTGTTACTAGGATCGAGGTACGATCCGGGTCGCAAAACGGGATTGGGGTCGCAATTTACTAGTGTTAGAAATTAGAGTTGGGATCAAAACGATTTTGGTTCAAGTTTTTTAGGGTCGCGAATCAACTTATTCGAATCGAGGTACAATTTTGGTTCAATCACTTTAAAATGAAGTACTTTCTACCTTAAAAGTAAGATAATTGACAAGTGAAAAAATAAAAAATAAATAAATAAATAAAATAAAAGGATAGAACATAATCACATTTAGCTTCATTGACCAAAGACCAAGATTAAATATGTTAAGTTTAAAAATGGGCAACATTAGTATCTCAAAGGCCCAAACCTAACACTAATTATATCAAAACAAAAGAAAAAAAACCCTAAGAAACTAAATAGATGGCGGCCGAACTGAATCAGTTCATCTTCATCAATGGAATTCACCATTTCTCCATTGATGCCGAGTTCAATACTCATTAATGGTAATTTTTTTCTATTCTTTTTTTTTTTTTTTTCTAATTCTCTCTTTTTCTTTTCCTTCTCTTTTCTCCTTCCTGTCCTCTTCTCTTTTTCTTCTTTTGTCTTTATTGTTCTTGCTATTTGATTAAGTTCTAAGGCTATGATGGGATCGACTGAAATAATGAACCAGACTGCATCCCCCAAGCGCTTTAAATCACGAATTACCCACGATTGGGATCTAAAGATCTAGATCGTGGTACGCCTGCCAAACATTCGATCCAGGCTACACTGGTTAGTATGTAAGAGGCAACAATAAGAGCAAAAGCAACCCTCCTAAACAGCCATATAGCTGCGTGCTACCCCTCCCAATTAACTCACCATTTTCACTTCAACACACTCACAAACTCATTCAAACAACTTCCCTCAAAAATCTCTAGAAGTCCTACATGCTTTCTGCTTCAAAATCTCACTAAATACACTTTAAAAACACCCATTTTAGAGCATAATAGTTGTTGTCCAGATTAATAAAATTATCAAATTCTCCAAAAAGTATTGAGATAAACACATACAAGGTCATCTCTCATCACCTCCAACAAAAACACTTTTAATTTCTTACAAAAACAATTACAAAAAGACTATCTATAAGAAGTTTATGAACATCAAAACTTAATTAACACATTATTCATTTTGTTATACTTCATCAATACCAATTTGGAGTACTTATAAGGTATTTTTATTTCAAGTTTACAAATTTTATTTTTACAACTATAGTAGAATAAGTATATATAAGATAATTCATGTATGAAATCTTTTTCATAAATTAAGATAATTTATGTATGAAATCTTTTACATGATAAAGTGTCGAATTTAACATTTATGTTGGACACATTTATGAAAGAAATGAAGGGTATGGTTGTTGAAGATGTGGTTGTGGAAGAAGAAGTCGTAGAGGGCAAAGTTGAAATAATGAAGGAAGAAGCTGCTATGGAGGAGGAAGAGGAGAAAGCAGAAGAGAAGGAGGAGGAGGAGAAGGAAAAAGAGGAGGTTGCTACCCTTGTCAAACCTGCATTACCACCACTTTTTGTTGTTACTCCTGTCACCACTTCACTTGGGAAATCTAAGGCTTCCGAGAAGAGGAAGACCTGGTCCAGGAAATAGTTTATTATGTTGGTTAATGAACAGTTTTTTAAAAAAACAAAAATACAATCCCAAACATGTTAATCCCTGTTACTTTTTTATAAAAGTCAAAAAGGGGGAGAAATTATTGTAGCTTCTTGTTGCATATTCATGTTCATAAAAGTGCATGCTTATTGTTGATCATTGAAGTTCATATTTATTGCTTGTTCATAATCATGATATACTTTAGTTTTTTTACTATGACAATGCAATATAATGTTACAATTTAATATTGACAATTGTATCTTTGGATGTATTGTGGTTAGATATTTTTTACTTGTGTTTTTTGGATAATGGTTTATTGTATTAATGATTTATTATCCATGCATGTAATTTTATTGGTTATGTTAAATCTTGTTCACTATTCTGATTTGAAACAGTTTTCAAAGTCTTGAAAAGTTTTTGTTTAATTATAACTTAACGTGATTTATATATAAAATATCTAAGTGATTTTTCTTACCATGTTTTTCAATTCATGTTCACTTAGTAATATGATTTAGGAAAATATGGTTTTCACTTTCATCAAGGGGGAGATTGAAGCCTCAATTCCTTTTAAGTGATGATAATTCAAAACACATATTAAATTAAACAATAAATTAAGTATATTTAGTTGTTTAAGTGGGTCCAAAATGATATTAAATATTAAGTAATTAATTGATACATATTTTAAGTCGGAAATACATTAAATTAAGTTTAAATTCAAATGACTTAAGATAATTTTCTTTGGATAAAATTATATTTGAATTTGAATTTAAATGAAAACATGTGTTTAAGAAGTCTTACATGTCCTACATTTTTAATGTTTAAATGTATTATTATATGTTTTGTTGTTTACATATTTGAATACATGAGTTGCTTGGAAATCAAGGTTTACTAATTATAGGTTTTCTTATAAATAAAGAGAAATTTTGAATCTTAACTAAAAATAGGAAAAAATAATTAAATTAAGCTAAAAAAAATAGGAATTTAATTTAAATAATATTTACACGGTTTGATTATTTAAATTATTGAATTTTAAATACCTTGTTTGAGTATTAAAGTGGCAGCACATCAAGAATTCAAATAGCTAAAAATAACAATCAAAGATCCATGCTTGAATAAGTCTTCGATGGAGCGTCAATTTGAATTAAGGCTCTAAGTTTTGAAGACTGACCTAGATGAATAACATTAGCTATATTGTCGGATGAAGCTTCCTTGGCTTGCAAGATTATGCTGAGGCATGGTATATATATATTAGAGTTGATCATAAGTGGCCCGGCCCGACCCAGCCCAAAAAATTGAGGGTTTGGGTCACAAAATATGGCCCGATGGGCGGGTTTAGGCAGCCAATAAGTGGCCCGATTTATTTTGGGACGGGTTTGGGATTTGCTATTGGCCCGCGGCCCGGCCCGAAATGAGGTAAATGCCCTAGTTTTCCAGAAATCAAAAATAACTGATATATGGGCTTATCATGTAATATGGCCCAGAATAATTCACGCCTCATTCATATTCCATCTCACTGCTCTCATTCATCTCTCAAAAATCAAAATCAGTAAACCCTACTCACTCTCAAACTCAACATCTCACGGCTCTCAACTCTCAAAGACTCAAACTCAACATCTCACTGCTCTCAAGTCTCAACTCTCAAAGACTCAAACTCAATCAAAAATCTTCATCAAGGTAATTCACTGATTCTATTTAGTATTTTCAGTTTTCTCAGTCTTTCCTCTTTCTTCTCTGAAAATGGCGAAATGTAAAGAATCAAAAAATGTATTTTCAGTTTTCTGTATTTTCGGTTTTCTTCGAAAAAATGTAAACCTAACAGATCTAAAATGTAAAGAAAAATCCTAATTAGGATTGAATTCGAAATAATGGGGAAGAAGATGGCGAAGACTCTCTCAGAAAAATCGTTATTCCAATGCTATTAAAAATGTATTGAATATTGATGGTGATTCACTAATTTGGTGTATATAGTTGTTGAGTTTTTAATACTTGATTATATATAATTAGTTGTATTCCAATTAAGATTGAATTCGAAATAATGGGGAAGAAGATGGCGAAGACTCTCTCAGAAAAATCGTTATTCCAATGCTATTAGAAATGTATTGAATATTGATGGTGATTCACTGATTTGGTGTATGTAGTTGCTGAGTTTTTAATACTTGATTATATATAATTAGTTGTATTCCAATTAAGATTGAATTCGAAATAATAGGGAAGAAGATGGCGAAGACTCTCTCAGAAAAATCGTTATTCTAATGCTATTAGAAATGTATTGAATATTGATGGTGATTCACTGATTTGGTGTATGTAGTTGCTGAGTTTTTAATACTTGATTATATATAATTAGTTGTATTTCAATTGAGATTGAATTCGAAATAATGGGGAAGAAGATGGCGAAGACTCTCTCAGAAAAATCCTTATTCCAATGCTATTAGAAATATATTGAATATTGATGGTGATTCACTGATTTGGTGTATGTAGTTGCTGAGTTTTTAATACTTGATTATATATAATTAGTTGTATTTCAATTGAGATTGAATTCTAAATAATGGGGAAGAAGATGGCGAAGACTCTCTCAGAAAAATCCTTATTCCAATGCTATTAGAAATGTATTGAATATTGATGGTGATTCACTGATTTGGTGTATGTAGTTGCTGAGTTTTTAATACTTGATTATATATAATTAGTTGTATTCCAATTAAGATTGAATTCGAAATAATGGGGAAGAAGATGGCGAAGACTCTCTCAGAAAAATCGTTATTCCAATGCTATTAGAAATGTATTGAATATTGATGGTGATTCACTGATTTGGTGTATGTAGTTGCTGAGTTTTTAATACTTGATTATATATAATTAGTTGTATTTCAATTGAGATTGAATTCGAAATAATGGGGAAGAAGATGGCGAAGACTCTCTCAGAAAAATCCTTATTCCAATGTTATTAGAAATGTATTGAATATTGATGGTGATTCACTGATTTGGTGTATTGAATAATTGAGTTTTTAATACTTAATTAATAATTATATATAATTAGTTAATGCTATTGTTTTGAAGAATTATTTCTGATACATTAGTTAATTTATTCCAATTATTATTCTGAGTTGTATTTCTTGATGAGTTGATTGTAGTACTTGATCTG
>NC_080051.1:8156606-8204106 GCF_026212465.1 Amaranthus tricolor
AGCAATCAAATCTGCCTAGTGTTAGTCATCACAGACTAGAAATAAAAACAAAAGAAAGAAATGTAGCAGTTGTTCAAATACAAACTTGTCCCCAGATGGTACAAAGGAAAGTGAAATTGTTTGATTAGTGTTACAGCCAAAAAATCATTAAAAACATGGGAAGAGGAATCAGGGAGCAGTCTCTTCTTCATCGATGAACTCAGTTTGTACTTCCACTGTGTCCAGCTTGGCACCAAGACGGCTCTCCATCTGGTTAAGCTGATCAACAATTGAAGCAAGTGAGACTCGAACTTCTTCTTGAAAAGCAGTGAATTGAGACTGTAGGTCAAGGAGCTTGGAGAGAATGAAGTTTGAAGAAGCTGCAGGAACAGAATCAGGGTTAGCACAACCATTACCTGGTGAAGACTAAGATGGTGGTGGTGTAAAGTGAATAGGTGATTGAGGTGGTGATGGATTGTGATGTGGTGGTGATGGAGTGTGATGTGGTGATGATGTGGTTGGCTTGGGAGAGGGAGGTTTATTGGATGTAGACTTACGCATGGTCTCAAATGTGGTATCATCAACCATTATAGCCTTACATTTCGAGGCTAACCTCCTACTCTTCCGCTGAAAAGATTTAACCTTTCTCCTCAATGCTATCACAGTCTCTTCATCACTTGAATCATTACAGAGATTGTGATAAACATCTTCTCCTAAGACTCCTTCCTGTTCTGCTTTCCCCTTACTAGCTTCTCCATCCTGTTCCCCTTTTTCTTCTGTTTCAATATTATCAGTGGGAACAGGTCCTTGCTCCTTTTCCTCTTTTTCTTCCTGTTCTTCTTCCCTCAATTTTTCATCTTCTTTTTCAATCCCTTCTTCTTCAGAACCAACTTCAACTTCCTCCTCTAAATAATGTATTAACATCCCTTCATCAGTTAATTTTAAGTGCAAATTTTGTAAACACTTTGCACCTATCTTCATGTTGGGTCCCATTGGGATCTCCAACCCTTCCAAAGGGACATCAAATTTTCTGAAAATCCAAGTCAGCAATCCTCCATAACCAACAGAATTTTTTTTCTTAATACAATCAGACAAATGAGATATCCTCAAAGATGGAAAATTTATCTTTATGATTAGCCATGCAGTAAATCAATGTAGCATCACGTAAACTTACTTCACTCCTTTTGGAGTTTCTTGGCAAAATAAATCTTCGTGCAATATTGTACAGTAATTTATGCAGAGGATTCAAAATGTTATAGCTTATTTTCCCTTTTCTTTGCTCTATCCCTAAAAATTTTAAAACCGTTTTTTCATTTATCCTAGAAAATACTATTTTTGAACCAACGTAGTAAATATCAAACCCAACATTAGGAACATTAAACCATTCCCCCATCAATACAATATTAAATTCTATTTTGATGTTCTTGACAGTACTAGAGCACATCCCACAATTATTTGAGAAATTTGAAATAAATTCTCGCATAAGATTTGGAAAAATGGAATTGCAACTACAATTTGACATCAAAACTTCCCATTCTTGATGTTGCAAAATGTCATGCAGTTGAGGAAAATGGGTCGAGTCATACCAGTATTTGTCGAGTCCGAAACCAACAGACATTTCTTTTGAGATTTCTTCAGCACTATTAGGGTCACTATGCTTCGAACGTTTGACTACATTGGAAGATGAACCACCTTTTGGTGATGAAATCTTGCGTTTGGTACTGGTAGGTTCAGTAGTGTGTTTGGGTGATTTTTTTGTGGTTTCTGTGGTTGTGGGTGGTACAGCATCCAGTAATGGTGGAGGATGAACCACTCTTAGAGGTTATGGCTGGGTATGTGTACGGGATTTAGGAGTTTTCTTGCCTGATTTTGAAGATCTTGGGGTTTTCATTTTGAACTTTTGAAAAGGTTGAGAGAAAAGAAGGAAAACGGTTTCTTGAAGAAGAATTGAGAAAGCGTGAGTAATGTGAGTAGCGTGAGTACTTTTGAAAAGATTGAGAGTTTAATAAAGGGTTGAAATGACGGTTACCTTAAGTCCCATCTCATCAATGCCATCATCATTACTTGTTATTTGAAAGGATTATTTGAAAAAAATGAAAACCGTTTCCCATATTTTTTTTATTGATTTATGTTGACTATATAATAAAACTAAAATTATGAAATATTAAATTATAAAAAGAATGAATTATGATATTATAAAATATTATATGAAGAGAATAACGAACATACTACTTTGGTCTGATCAACTTAACAACATACAAACGAGAAGACATTCATAGTACAAACTTTATTAAGTGTTTACCTGATCCATTCAATAATTAATTCTCAATCAAGATATTGAGGTTGATCCCTGACCCTTTTCATTCTCATGATGCTTCATTTGGAATTTCATGCAACCAACTTTAGTGGAGCTTGATCATATCAAGTTCCAATCTCATCTTTTCATATTGTTCTCTTGGAAGTGGTTTAGTCAGAATATCTGCAACTTGTTCATTTGTATTAACATGCTTTAATACAATATTTTTGTTTTCTACATTATCTTTAAGAAAATGATGTCTAATATGTATATGTTTAGCTCGTGAGTGATGCACTGGTATTATCACAATAAATAAGAATGCATTCAATTTTAATACCAAAGTCTCTTAGTTGCTGTTTTATCCAAAGCATTTGGGAATAGCAGGCTGCTGCTGCTACGTATTCAGCTTCAGCTGTGGATAATGCAACCGTGTTTTGTTTTTTGGAACTCCATGAAACTAAACATGAGCCAAGAAATTGTACCATACCTGACGTGCTTTTTCTATTAACTAGATCACCTGCATAATCTGCATCACTAAAGCTTTTTAAATCATAAACATCACTTTTAGGATAAAATAGGGACAAGTCGTCTGTTCCCTTCAAATATCTCAAAATCCGTTAACTTGCCGTGAGATGTGATTCTTTGGGGTTGGACTGAAATCTAGCACATAAACCAACACTAAATGAAATATCGGGTCTACTTGCAGTTAGATATAATAGGGAACCTATCATACTTCGATACATTGTTTGATCTACGTTAGTTCCTTTTAGGTCTTCATCTAATCTAACATTTGTAGCCATGGGTGTATGGTTGGTTTTAGAGTTGTTTAGCCCATACTTCTTAAGAAGTTCTTTTATGTATTTTTGTTGATGAATAAAAATACCATTTTCAGTTTGTTTAATTTGCAAACCAAGGAAGAAATTTAATTCTCCCATCATGCTCATTTCAAATTCTGTGCCCATAAGGTTGGCAAATTCTTTACATAACAAATCATTGGTCGCACTAAAAATAATATCATCAACATAAATTTGAACAACCAAAATATCATAACCTTTATTCTTAAAGAATAAGGTTTTGTCAATTTTTCCTCTAATAAAGTTATTTTGTATCAAAAACTTTGACAATCTTTCATACCATTGCCTAGGGGCATGCTTCAAGCCATATAAAGCTTTATCAAGTTTGTAGACATGATCAGGACAAGAGGTATTTTCAAAACCTAGGGGTTGTTCAATAAAAACTTCTTCATCAAGAAAACCATTTAAGAAAGCACATTTCACATCAATTTGATATAACTTAAAGTTCATAAATGTAGCAAAAGAAATTAAAATTCTAATAGCCTCTAACCTTGCTACCGGAGCAAATGTCTCGGTTTAATCAATACCTTCTTGTTGATTATACCCTTTGACCACGAGTCTTGCTTTGTTTCTTACAATTATTCCATGCTCATCTAGCTTATTCCGAAATACCCATTTCAAACCAATTACCTTCTTGTGTTTTGGTTTGGGTTCCAAGTGCCATACCTTATTTCTTTCAAATTCATTTAATTCATCTTGCATGGCTACTATCCATTCGGAATCCTTTAGAGCTTCTTCGTGATTTTTGGGTTCAAGTGATGATAGAAACGCAAAATGTGCACAAAAGTTTCTTAGTTGGGATCTGGTTTGTGTTCCCTTATTCATATCACTTATAATCAGATCAAGAGGATGATAACTTTGATATTTCCAAGGTTTGGGCACAAATTCTCTTGAGGGAATAGTAGCATGTTCTGGCTCAACATCTTGATTGGCATTTTGTTCAGCTACTGGATCATTTTGCTGATCTGCGGGAACAGCTGAATTGGGAACAGTTTGCTGGTCCAGTTGTGCAGGCAGTTCCTGGACTTGGTCAGTTTCTTCTTCGTCTTCTTGTATTGGCTGTTCACCTGCTGTTCCTTGATCTTGCACCTTTATTTCTTCATCATCTTCTAAATTTGCAAGACCTATTTTGACATTGTTTATTTTCTGTTCACTTGTTGAAAAGTTAGTTTCATCAAAGATTATGTGAACGGATTCCTCCACGCACATTGTTCTCTTATTATAAACTCTGTAAGCTTTTCTATTTAATGAATAACCGAGAAATACTGCTTCATCACTTCTTTCATCAAATTTACCTATATTTCGTTTTCCATTTACGTGAACAAAACATTTGCATCCAAACACACGAAAATAGGAAATATTTGGTTTAACACCTTTGAGCAATTCATAGGGTGTTTTAGAAGTGATTGGTCTTATTAATACACGATTCAAAGTATAGCATGTAGTATTGACGGCCTCGGCCAAAAATTTCTAGGTAGACCACTAGCAATCAACATAGTCCTAGCCATTTCTTCTAGGGTTCTATTTTTCCTTTCTACCCTTTCATTTTGTTGTGGTGTTCTAGGAGCGGAAAAATTGTGATTTATACCATGTTCATTACAATAATTCATAAAGTTTGAATTTTCAAATTATTTGCCATGATCTGATCTTATGTGAACAATTAGATTATTGGTAGATTTTTGTATTTTGTTAGCAAAAGAAACAAAGTCATCGAAAGCTTCCTCTTTGCTTACTAAAAATAGGGTCCAAGTAAATCTACTATAGTCATCAAGTATGACAAACACATATCTTTTGCCACTACGGCTTTGTGTTCTCATAGGTCCACATAGATCCATATGAATTAATTCTAATGGTCTAGAGGTAGTCACCAGATACTTTGATTTAAAGGATGATCGCACTTGTTTTCCTTTAGCACAAGGATCACAAATTTCATTTTTGAGGAATTTTATTGCTAGTAATCCTCTTACTAGGTCTTTTGATCTTAAAGTGTTAATCAAGGAATAGCTAGCATGACCTAGACGCCTGTGCCAAAGCAGTGGGTCTTCTTCTATAACGCTTAAACACGTTAGACTGGTTTTGGGAACAGTGTCCAGGTCCACAACATAAGTGTTCCTTTTTCTGATTCCCTAAAGCACAGGGTCTTCTGTGTTGTTCCTAGAAATTATGCATCGTTCAGAAGTAAACTTAACAAAGTTACCTTTGTCACAAAATTGAGAAATACTTAAAAGATTGTGTTTTAAATTCTCGACTAAAAATACATTGTCAATGGCATGGGAACTTGACCTTCCAACCTTTCCTTTGGCGATTATCTCACCCTTCATATTATCACCGAAGGTTACAGTTCCCCCATCATATGCTTCAAGTGAGAGAAATTTAGATTTGTTACCCGTCATGTGCTTGGAACATCCACTGTCGAGATGCAATGAGTTGTTCCCCCTCACTTGAACCTGCAAAGCAAATTAATGGTTAGGTTCAGGAACCCAGTCTTCTTTGGGTTCCCTGTCGATAATACGTGAATCACATTTCTTAATCCATATGCGTTCGACATAATTTTTATTTGCTTTGGTATGCTGTTCCCTTTTTACACATTGATTTTTCAGGTGTCCAGTTTTGCCACAAAAGGAACAGATTTTACTACTAGGGAGATCAACATAGACCTTTTTCTTTTTATCATTTTTAACATAACCTAGACCTTTTTTACTTTTTGGTTTAGCATTTAGAATCCATTTGGGAACTTCATTGATTTTCCCTTTTCCTTTTAAATTAAGTTGATCTTTTAGAAACTTATTTTCTCTTTCACATGATTCTAATTTTAATTTCATTTCTTGAAATTCCGTGCTAAATACATGAGTGGATTTATCATTTTCATCCCATTTTAATTCTAGCAATTTGTTTTGATTCTTTTCAATGTTAAGAACGATGAATTTCTGCTTTATTTTCTTCAATTGCTCTTTTAAAATGATATTCTTATCTAACAAATCAAAAAAGCTACTTTGCACATCGATCCTAAAAGTATTTAAGTATGAGATGTGATCTTTACTTAACTTAAGGTCTTTCTCAATTTGGAGACACTTAGCTTTTTTTTCTTCCAACTTCTCTTGTGTTTCCAAAAATAACTTAATTAATTTATCCTTACTTAAACTGAATAGATGTTTAGGAGTAGAACTAGAAGACATTACCTCTCTTTCCTTAGTCTCTTCATGAGATGCCATGAGACACAGATTTGCAGTTTCTTCCTCTACTGGAACTTCAGTTTCAGCTTCGCTTTCAGTGTCACCCCAAGCTGCAATCATTGCTTTACGAAAATCTGTTCTGAAGTTTCCCTTCTTTGGCATTCTGCTTGCTTCCCTTGTCTTCCCTTTGCCCTTCTCATTCTTCCATAGAGGGCAATCCTTGATGAAGTGATCAGTACTTCCACATTTGTGGCATTCAAAATTTGTCTTCATGTTAGCAGTTCCTCTTTCCTTATTATTTCTTTGGTTTCTATATCTGCTGTTCCTGAAGAATTTTTTGAATTTACGTGCCAACATAGCAGCTTCCTCTTCACCTGCTTCTGATTCTTCACTATCATCAGCTGCTAGAGCCAGTTCTTTGTTTCGGGAACTGTCTGCTGTTCCCAAATGTAGTTCATGTGTCATGAGTGAACCAGCCAGCTCTTCCAAATTGAACTTGGTGAATTCTTTGGACTCCTGGATGGCTGTGACCTTAGCTCTCCAGCGCTCATCTTGTGGAAGACTTCTCAGTATTTTCCTGACTTGTTCATCAACTGGAATAATCTTGCCAAGAGAGACAAGTTCGTTTGTAATGTTGGTGAACCTGGTAAACATCTCTTGGATGTTTTCCTTAGGTTCCATAACAAACCTTTCATATTTGGACATTAGGAGGTCAATCTTGGATCGCTTTACTTCACTGGTACCTTCATGGGTAACTTCCAGCAGGTCCCATATCTGCTTTGCCGTTTTACAACCCATGATACGATTATGTTCATATGGCCCGAGACCACAGTGAAGCAGCTTGATAGCAAGAGCGTTCATCTCCATCTTTTTAAAGTCTTCCTTTTCATATTCAGTGATTGGTTTTGGAATTGATTCATTGTTGGAGTTGATGGTGGTCACTTCGAAATCTCCTATTTCAATTACTCTCCAAACTTGGTAATTTTCGGCCTTTATAAAAATTTCCATCCTATTTTTCCAGTAGGTATAGAATTTCCCATCGAACATGGGTGGGCTTTGCGTAGAGTACCCTTCTTCCATGCGTTCGTTCATCTTCAACATGTTGCCAGGGAACAAGATACTGCTCACTGGGTTTCCTGATTAAATGAGGAACAGGGCTCTGATACCAATTATTGAAATACACGAAGATGGTCGAATGCAACAAGAGGGGGGGGGGGGTGAATTGTTGTGTATCAAGCTTTAGTACGTTTTTACTCTAATTTGCGGAATTTTAACAAACAAAATAAAACTTAAACTTAAAAAGCAAAAGATAAAAAGGAGACAAAAATTTTACGTGGAAATCTTCTTGGCCTAATAAGAAGGAAAACCACGACCCCCCGGGATTTCAAAATTCTCACTATGTTTTAGGCAATCAAATACAATTACATAAAACAGTTTGCTTCACTTGAAGCTTCTCTACTCTAGGCCTAATTCTCTTTCTCTACTTTCTCCTTCTCTTTCTTTTTCTCACGTTTCACTTCTCTATTCCCTTACACTTCTCATGAGTCTAATTACAACAAATCACTCAATAACCCTTACAAGGCCAATTCTCAAGAGGATAAAAATTAAAATAATTACTTAAGAAAAATATAATAAATTAATTGGCATTTAGAAACATAAAATATTTTTCTTAAATGATCTCCTTTTAATGGACACTCTTGGATTGATGTTCGGTTTGAGCAAAGTTCCTTCTATTTATAGTGGGAACGGCCAGCAGTTACCTTAGACACACCTCCCACTATCCTCCACGTTCTCAAAACAAAAGGTAGTGGAATTGCCAATAAATAAATGTCCGGCTGTAATTTGCTCAAAGAAAAAAAAAACGGTTTCCTTAAGCTAGAAATAGCATAGGAATTAAAAACATAAGATCCTAAAAAATAGGAGATCTTAATCTTAAGAAGAAAAAGTCTTAGGCTATTTTTAGATAACCTAAAAATAGTTTAGCCAATCAACTTACTAATTAATTTAAGCAACTAATTCAAGATTTAACCGTTTACATCAACTAAAACCAGAATAATAAAATAACTGTAATTTTCCAGTGGATGTTTTTCTCCAGACCTGCTACGTAGGAACATCGTACTGTCTCCAGCTTCAACTTCTGTTAGATTGTTCATTTTAGGAACAGTAGACCGTCTGTCGACTTTTAACTTCCTAAGCACTTATCTAACTTCTTGAATATTTTAAGACACGTACAACTTCCACGAACCAAGTCATAGACTTCATCAAAGATTTCAACAAAATCGGATATTCACCTACAAAACAATCTCTAAAATATGTTTGTTTATTTAAAAGTGAAGTCATCATCAAAACCTTAAGAGCCAACAAATTCCCCCTTTTTTATGTTGACAAACTTTATAAACAAACTTAAGTATACTAAAGTAAAACAAATTTCTTAGAGCATATTAGAGATTAAAGCAACTCTAAATAACTTAGTAAATCAACTTGTTACAATATAATTTACCAAGCATACATAAACCAACTTACTCTATAAAAACATAATATCAAATATGTTTAAAAACTTTCAAAAATAATTAAACTAAAACATTCAAAACCCACAAAAATATATGTTTCAAAATGCGCCTTACTTCGAAATTTGCTCATTTATCTCTTTATCTTCGTCAACCCTCTTGTTCAACCCATGAAAATTTGTTGTTCTTCCTCTTCTTTTTCTTATTCTTCAAGCTTTAACCTCTTCAAAACCCATGAAAATTGTTGTTTTTTTTTCTTCTTCTTCTTCAAAACCTACGCAATTGTTTAGTGCTTCGTTATTTTAAGGTATAATTTCTTCTTCAAAACCCACAAAAATTGTTGTTGTTGTTCTTTTTCATTTTTTTAGTTTTTCAAGTTTTATGGTGTTTTAGGGCTTAGGTTTTGTATGCTAGTTATGTGAATCTCACTTAGGTTTTTTGATGGTAATGGTATTTATTGTTGTCTTCGTTTTTTGATGCAAGGTATATGAAGGTATGTGAAGCTATTCTTAGAAGCATACAATATGAGGGCTTTTTAAACAATCTAAGGTATAATTTCTTTAACCTTTTAGTTTTTCAAGCTTCATGGTATTTTAGGGTTTATTTAAGCTTCAACCTTTGAACATATGTTGTGTATAAGTTTGTTTTTGTGTATAAGTATGAATTTTGGATTAAATCACTAGTGGAAAAAAACATATCTGCTGCAAATCATTTGCTGCGGTTTTATTTAGAAGCAGCATTTAATAGCAAAAAAAAATTAAAAAAAAATATATATCAAATGCTGCGGTTGAAGTAAAGCCCGCAGCAATAAGTGAGGATATGTTGCGGTTTTAGCATGCCCACAGCAAATAAGGTGGTATATGCTGCGGTTTTCACGTGCCCGCAGCAAATAAGTGTTTTTTTTTTAAATTACGCGCCTCTATAGTCTTCGTGAATACGCATTAGTCTTCATTACTGTTGTATTCACTCTTCTCTAAACCCATGAAAAACCCTCTGCTTCATACTGTTGTACTCATTCTTCATTGTCTTCATTAGTCTTCGTTCTTCATTACATCTGCTGCTACTTCGTCGTTCTTTACCTTCTTCATTGTCTTCACTAGGTTTCATGAATACATTGTTGTTTGCCATTGTTGTCTTCACCTTCAAACCTTCTTCAAAACCCTTGAACAAAAACCACGAATTTGTACTTCTTAAACCTTTTTCAACCTTCTTCAATACTCACAAATTTGTTCAAACCAAACGTACGAATTAGGGCTGAGTTTTTAAAAGGTAATTTCTCATTGTAATTTATTTTAATTTGTTCTAATTTTGGTCAATCTAAACGCACAAATTTAAGAATTGAAATGTTTGTGTTTATGACTTGTATATTATTAGTGTATTTGTTCTAAGTTATATTTTTGATATGTTTATGTTTGTAACTATAATTGTTGATTTTATTTAAGAATGTGATTTTATTTATGAATGTGGTTGTTATTTAGAAGTTTTACATTTTACCTAGTTTATATAATTAGTTTGTTCATTAGAATATACATAATATTATTATGATTATTAGGGTTGAATGAATGTGGTTATTATTAGATTAAATGTTGTTATTAGAATATACATAATATTATTATGGTTAATTAGGGTTAAATGAGTGATTATAACTTAGTTAGATAATTAGGGTTAAGTATATATATTCATTTATGTGTATTGATTTTGTTTGAAATTAGGATGACAAAAGATCGTTCTTGGATGTATTGAAGCATTGAATTGTCAAAATTTATTGATGGCGTATTAGAATTTTGTAGTATTGCGGTTGAACATCAAGTTAGGACGGGGGGAGTTGGTTTTTATTGCCCATGTGTCACTTGTGGCAACGTATCGAAGGTTGATAGTGTTCATATCCTTAGGGAGCACATACTTCGACGAAGGTTTAGGCCTCAATATCATGTTTGGGTATGACATGGTGAGGAGGGAGTTTACAAAGAGAAAAGTGTTTTTGAGGATGCCAATAATGTGCCGATGTCAATGAGGATGTGGTAGATCGTGTTGATTGGTATGACACAGATGAAGAGAATGTCGATGAGGATGTCGATGGTGTTGATGAGATGATGGAGGGAGTCGAGGATGAGTTAGGTAAACGTCCTCATGTTTTTGACTTGTTGATAGAGGCTTCTCAAAGGCCTTTGTACCTTGGAAGTACAAAGTTCACCAAACTAACAGCAGTGTTGACAATTTTCAACATTAAGTCAAAGTTCAATTGGAGTAACGTTAGTTTCATAATGTTATTAGAAGCGTTAGGTGAGATGCTTCCTGAGGGAAATGAACTTCCAAAGTCAACATATTATGCCAAAAAGCTCATGTGTCCTTCGACTTAGAGTACCGGAAGATTCATGTGTGCCCAAATGATTGTGTATTGTATCGGAATAAAAACGAGAACTTAGAAGAGTGTCCTAGGTGTGGGTTATCGCGCTACAAGCGTAAAGGGGCTCGAGATGCTAAAGGGCCCCCGGCTAAGGTATTGTGGTATCTTCCAATAATACCTAGATTCAAGCACTTGTTTTCTATAAAGAAAGATGCATTTAATTTGAGGTGGCATGCAGATTGGGGGAAGAAAGGTCACTTGCTCACACATCCATCTGATTCTTCGGAGTGGAAGAGTATTGATAGGTTGCATAAGACTTTTGGGGATGACGTTCGTAATTTAAGGCTCGGACTGTGTACGGATGGAATGAACCCATTCGGCAATCTTATATCTCAACATAGTACTTGGCCAATACTGTTAGTGATCTATAATTTGCCACCTTGGTTGTGTATGAAGCGTTAGTACATTACGCTTTCACTTCTTATCTCGGGTCCTAAACAACCTGGCAATGACATAGATGTATATCTTGCACCTCTCGTTGAGGATTTGAGAAAGATGTGGGATAAAGGCGTTTCCGTGTTTAATGTATATGTTAATGAGGAGTTCACCTTGCGTGCAATGCTTTTATGTATCGTTAATGATTTTCCGGCATATGGTAACTTATCGGGGTATAAGAACAAAGGGAAGAAAGCATGCCCAATATGTATCGATGACATGGAATCCATGTGGATTCCTAAGTGCAAACACGTATTCATGCACCATTGAAAGCTTCTCCCACGAGATCACCAATATCGTAAGAAGAAGAAGATGCTCAACGGGGAGGTTAAGGACCGTGTAGCTCGTTGACCGTTGACCGGTTATGAGGTTTATGAACAGGTTGAGGGAGTTGAGACTGTATTTGGTAAAAAAGGGCAAGTGCAAGGGGGTGAAGACCGATTATGGAAAAAAAAATCAATCTTTTGGAAGCTTCCTTATTGGAGAGATCTACAGGTTAGGCATTGTCTTGACGTTATGTATATAGAGAAAAATGTATGCGATGCCATAATCGGGACTCTCATGAACATTCCGGGTAAGACAAAGGATGTTAGGGCTGTGCGAGATTGGTTTGAATGTAAGGGTCTTCGTCCGGAGTTGTGGGCACATGTTAAGGTGAGTAAGAAAAGAAATAGAGCTGATGAAGTTGGTGGCAGTAACAAGGGAAAGGGCGGTAAGAAGAAGATGAGTAATGACAAAGTTTATTTGCCTCCAACTTGCTACACATTTTCCAAAGCAAAGAAGCGGACATTTTGTAAGTCTTTTTATGGCATTAAGGTTTCATCTGGGTACTCATCCAACATGAAGAGATTTCTGACCCTAAATGGTGCGCTGAAGTTGGGAAGCATGAAATCTCATGATTGCCATGTAATGATGCAAGTGTTCTTACCAATTGCAATCCGTGGAATGCTGCCAAAACATGTGAGATATGCTATTACCGAGCTATGTTCGTTCTTCAACACAATTTTTAGTAAAGTTCTTGATCCCTTTAAACTTGATGCTCTTCAAGTCGACACTATTGTAACTTTATGCAAGTTTGAGATGTATTTTCCACCTTCTTTCTTTGACATAATGGTTCATCTTATTGTCCATCTCGTTCGTGAGATCAAGCTTTTGGGTCCAGTTTTTTTAAGGTGGTGTTATCCTTTTGAAAGACACATGAGTGTTTTACAAAACAAGGTGAGGAATCAAGCACAACCCGAGGGGAGTATGATTCAAGGCATTGTGAGCGATGAGATTAGTAACTTTATAGCCGAGTATTTAGCCATAGCAAAGCCTATTGGACTTCCCACCTCTCGACATGAAGGAAGGGTTGAGGGAAAAGGAACAATTGGCTCCAAATCGATCACACCTCCTCGAGATAGTCTTCTACAAACACACTTGTATGTGTTGCATCATATTCCTGAAGTCCATCCTTTTTTGAGTGAGCATTCAGATATATTGCGCGCAAATTATCCTTGTAAAGGGGATAGGGGATTGATGCAGTTGCATAACAAGACGTTTATTGATTGGATTCATAATCGAGTAATAAGTGAAGAACTCAAGGGTGTATCAGAAATTGTTAATTGGTTAGCTTTTGGTCCTCGTGATGATTTCAACAAATATGTGGGTTACGATGTCAATGGCTTCACATTTTGGACTGAGGGTCAAGATAAGAAGTCATCTTATCTACAAAATAGTGGGGTTTCTATTTTGGCGTCATCTACATTTTACGCGAGTGCCAAGGATTAAGCGCCGATTGATGCTTAATTGGTATACTACGGGCGGGTACATGAAATATGGGAGCTTGACTACTCTACTTTCACTATTGGTCTTTTCAAATGTAAGTGGGTAGATAATAATTGACGATGCATAAAAAATGACGACCCTTGTGGATTCACTCTTGTAGACTTAGCTCGTTTGCGTGATAGTGAGGAGCCATTCATACTAGCCCCACAAGCCAAGCAAGTATTCAACATTGTAGACCCGTCTGATAAAAAATGGTCTATTGTTGTATCGGGAAAAAGAAGCATCCTTGGTATAGGAGATGTTGAGGATGAGGAAGAATATGAAGCTTTTGAAGACTCCCCGTCCTTTATCAATCCAAAATCAGTGGATCAAGATGATGTAGATGTTGGTTATATGTGTGTAGATCACACGGAAGGAATACATTTGAATTAAGTGATTCACAAGGTATGAATTTTAAGGTTTTTAAAGATTTTTTGGCACTTTCGCGCATAAATTAGCTCAAACTTGGTTTGTTTTTCATGAAACTTTGCACACAACACTATTTGGTATATATTATTGTGTTGAAGTGGTTAGAATTGTAAATCATAGTCATATTCTTAATATTACTTGGTAAGTTGCGATTTTAAGGTTATTTTAAACTTTTTTGGCACTTTCGCACATAAAGTAGCTCAAACTTGGTTTGTTTTGCATAAAACTTTGCACACAACCCTATTTGGTATATATTATTGTGTTGAACGTATTAGAATTTTAAATCATAGTCATATTCTTAATATTACTTGGTAAGTTGCAATTTTCAGGTTTTTTAAGCTTTTTTGGCACTTTAACACAACACTATTTTGTTAGAATTGAATTTACGTTCCTATGTTCTAATATATTTCTACTTATACTCTTTCAGGTACTGATATACAATGCATCTTTTCGGAGATGAAATTGTCCCCGAGATTGAGACATCGGATAATGAGAATCATAGTGTAACACCCTAGAATTTCCGACCCCTTAACGAAACCAAAATCGTAAAGGACGGGAGGAATTTCGGGTGTTACATAAAAGAAAAGGAAAAGAATTTGGATAAATGTTAAATATTAACTTTAAAAAGGTGAGTGAAAATTTCGGCAGCATATGCCTTAAACTGTGCGCCTTTGTAGAAAAAAAAAAGTTATTTAGAAGCTAATAAAGTAAAGGCACTAACGGCCTATAAAAACTATGTCACAGCGGAATGATTCGTCGCCGGCTTCTCAAATCAACATGCCAAGCATGGATTGTGGTTCTAGTGTCGACGTTTGCGTTTTAAAAAGACTTAACTCTTTAAAACCATACAGAGTTATAAACTACGCAGCGGAAATACAAATATACGAGGGAGGACACAAGGCTTCATTACAAAACATATACAACCAAAGTTTACAAAAGATAACAAGAGCTACAAAATCGACAGATAGTGGTATGACACAGGTTATGCTTCGCCCTCATCACTCTCCCCAAATGCAATGCAATGCAAAAGAAGCTCCAGTACCTGCTACGCCTGTCTATGATCCTCCTGCTGCTCGACATTAGACCAAAGGCCTATGTGTCATAGCAGGACAATCATAGAAAGTCATCAATAATCAAACATAAACACAAACACGTACACGTTAGTAACTAGCATCAAATATAATAAGGCCAACTACTAGATAACATTATATTATAAAACAACATAAGATGATTTCATAAGACGCAAGCACAGATAGTAACCATTTATCGACCACTTATACTTCTTAATTTCATTACGTGCTTTCCAACCCGAACCACGTGTTCTTGGGTAGACTGCAGGTGTTCACGCTCCTCTTTTCAAACATAAACTCTTACAAAACACGTATAGTATCAACTCGACTAAGGAATTAATAGAATACCTAGCACATGACCTTATAGAGCTTGTCTATCTTAAGGTAAGTGTGATCATAGTCTGTAATACCCTTGAGGTAACTTAACTTAAGCATACTTCTCACTAGCATAAACTATTCTATCAATAAGTTGATCTTCTATCAATGAGTAAACGTTCTATCAATGTGTAAGCTTTCTATCAAAGAATGAACGTTCTATCATTAAATAACTTTCAATCAATGAATAAACTTCCTATCACTGAATAACTTTATATCAGTGGATCTTTGCTCTATTTCCTGGCATAGTAACACGGCCAAGGACGTTATCGGCCACCTGGCGCCCATGGCAAAGTATGAGCTCATGCCCCCTCCAGCTGACCCTCTCGAGTCCTACCTTCGGGCAAAACTAACACACTGGGGTACTAAACCAGTGAAGAGGCCACCATATTGGGGTTTGCAAGCCCTGCATGGTAACACCTCGGTCAAGGGGCGGTATCGGCCACCTGGCGCCCAATGACCCAAGCATGCTCATACCCTCCTTAAGGTGGTCCCGTCTGATCGGGACTTTATGTCCTTCAATAGTAATACCACAAGTGCACGGCGTAGCGTAGTACGTCGGCAAGTACGGGTCGAATCCACAAGGAGTGGGGGTTAAGTTGATAGTTTCTCAATCGATTAGTGTGTTCGAAAACGTATAATATGATGTTTGGAGATAAAATGAAGACAAGCGATTAAAGAAAAGAAACTTAATGAAAACAAATCATAAAAGTAAATAAGGATACAATGAACTAAAAGCAAGGATAAAATGATCAATAAACTAAGAGGCATAGGCTAGGCTTTCTCACCGAAGCAGTGTTTACTAAACATTAACCTAAGGTCATGGATATTTTGTTATGGGGAAGAACGTATCATAACTACTAATGTTCTCTCTCGAGCAACAAAAGCTTCCTAACCATGCTCAACTACCTATTCTCATGGAGCTAATACACAACTTAAGACATGAAGCACACAATCAACATTTCCAATCAAAGCATCTACCTATTCTCATGGAGACGCCTTAACTTTTAAGCATAGATTATCATTAAAAATCGACTCTCGCCCTCAATTCAACGACACTACAACATGATAGCAAAAATCCATCTTAAACCATAAATAACATAACCAAACCACAGGTAGAGAAAGCAATTCAAACTATATTCATGGTGATAATGCCTAGCCTAAGCTAAAACAAACTACTCACTCATACTCATATTGAAATTGTAAAATGTAGCAAGTCAAGAATCATAGATGAATAAATTAAGCTAGAGTACCCTAAAGAGATGAAAGCAATATAAGTTGAAGAACTACAAGCATGAATATATGAAACTAAAGCAAACAATCAACGGGATTAAGTGACATGAATTGAAAACAATATAAGCAAGGATAGAAGTTACTCTTTTGAGCTCAATCCAAGGGTGAACAAGATGAATTGATGATTCAAAGTAATACCTTTCAAAGGCTTCAATAATAGTATATCAATGGTTGAAGAATCCCAAATTGCAAGACATTATAATAAAGGATAAGTAAAGATTGTATTTGGAAAATGAAAATACTAGATTGAATTGAAATAGAGATTATGCTAAAACTAATTCTTAATTGAAATGAAAGCAAGACTATGAAGAATACATAAATTACTTAAGATGAAAGGTTGAAATCTCAGATGCAAGCTCCTTCTTCCTCTTCTCTATTTATAGGCTTCAAAAGCAAGTGGGGGTGGTGGTTTCATGATTGCTCCACCACCCCTAGGTTATAGGAAGGGGGGTGCCACCCCTAGTGGATAGGGTAGGGTGGCTGGCAGTCTTGGCAGCAGCAATTAGAAGCAACAAATATAATTGGACCTCGAATGATGCTTTAAAAAGATCGCACATGTTGCTGCCGCCCATTTCGCTCGACTCGAGCGAATCCCGCTCGAGCAGTCGAGCCACCTTCAGGTTCAACATCAGAGACTTCAAGAACGGGACAGAATGTAAAAATCAACTCCGCTCGACCCGAGCCATTGTGCTCGACCAGTCGAGCAGATGTACTTTGTCCTGAATTAAATCCTGCTGATGATCAGAAGCTTCTGGAAATGTGAATGCACTTCGCTCGACCCGAGCCATCTTGCTCGACTTGTCAAGCAGATTTATTTTGGCTTGTTCTTGTGGCTTGGCTCATGATGTTTCGCTTCTTTGAATCCTCGGTGTTTAGGTGAGCAATTGTATGCAACTAGAGGGGCTAGTTTGTACTCGGTGTATATGATTAGATCCTGAAATGAAATAAAATACCAAAGCAAAAAAACAAGCGTAAAATCCAATACCAATGCAATAACATGTTGTTTGCTCACACTAAACAAGCCACTTATAGGGGTTAAAATAAAGATAAAATGTAGCTAACAAATTCCCCTAAGCCAGACCTTTGCTTATCCTCAAGGAAGCATTGCATCAATAAGAGAAAAGAAAATCGAGAATCAGTCATAGATTCACATGAATGATCTAACAACAGCTATAGTCATGAACTCATAAGCCACAATTTGTCAAAATATGTATGATAGATCAGCAAGCTATGATTATCAATTCTAAAAGGTTTGAAGTGTGTTCCTGTTCTACACATTATTCTCAAAACAAGTTGTCAAGCAATGATCTTGCCATACTGAGTCTAAGACTCCCAAACCAATCACAATGGATATAAGTGGACCTCACTTTTCGGTATATTAGCCAAGATGAACAACCACACTCAAGTGTTTAACGTTACGCTCATTCCCTCATCGTATGGCTCAAAGTGATGTGAGCCTCTAAATAGAGATGTGGCAAAGTTTCGCACCTCAGTACTCGAGGACACAAAGGCAAAGACTTCACTAGAAGTAGGTGGATCGACCTAAAAGAGGTGAATTGGAAAATGTTAGGGTAAGATGAAATGTAGAAAGGATAAGGGTAAAGTTAAAAAAAAAAGGTAACATAACTAGTTAACTCAAACAAACCAAAATGATCCATGGTTTCACACAACTTGGCATTTATTAACAACTAATAATTTTTCTATACAATTTTTATTATTTTTTATTATTTTTTTTATTTTTATTTTTTTATTATATATATATATATATATATATATATATATATATATATATATATATATATATATATATATATATATATATATATATATTTTGATAAAAACAAAGATAATATAAAAATAAACATTACGCTATCAAAAGTGGGTAGTAAAATCAAGAGACTCTTAGAGTCGTACAATACCAACTTTGTGTCTAAAATTAAAATATCACCATGACATATATAAGTGGTGACTTCAAGAAAATATAAAAAGACACATGCATGCTAAAAACTCAAGCCAAGTGTGATAAACCAACCACCAACATACCATCAACCAGACAAACTAGTATGCTAAAGAGTTAAAGATGAAGGTGAAAGAAGGTGAAAGCGAAGGGTTACAAAGGAAAATGGAATAATCGAAAGAAACTGAGGTATAATGTAGGTTAACAAGAGGGTAAGAAAGAAAAGGAATAAGCTCGATCCAAGCTAGCAACTAGATCCATATAATACCCAAGTCCTTCAAGTCATGCCTAGTGCGCTACAAATTCACAATCTCATTAATTTACGTGAATGCATGGTAGGGGCTCAATAAATACTTACGGGTTCAAAATATGTCCACAAATACCCAAGGGCGGTGCCACAAACCAAATCAATGCTCAACTTTTGTTTTGAGAACTCAAGGTTCATAGGATAGCAAATCAAGAAAAAATTTAAAAGAAATAATCTAAACTTGCCAAGGTATTATACATAGATTAAGAATATGGCCCAAAATGAAATCAAGTTAGCTACTGAAGATCAAAAATGTGCATGAATGTGATTCAAGGCATCGAAAACATAACTAAATAAAGAAAATAGTAATCTAGACTACAAAAGTAATAAATCAGAAAGAAAATCAATGAAAACATGCATATATACACACGAAGAACCTAAGGAGACCATAAACACAACACCTCCCCCAAGCCGAACTGAGCAGTGTCCTCATTGCAACAAAGGGGCATTAGAGAAGGTGTGAGGATGCTAGGCGTCACTCTCATCGTCCTCTTCATCCTCTTTATCTCCCTCATCATTATCTTCCTCATCATCATCTCCCTCTTCCTGTGCTCCAGGACCAAAAGATGTACTACTGTCCCCCTTGGAACCGTAAACATAACCAAAATCACCCGGTGGCGGTGTGTACTATGATGGGTGCACATGACTTGGGGCGATATGCGCCTGGCGGTAATGATGGTCATATACCGGATATTGGCTTTGCTGGTAGTTGATCATGAATTAGTCGATCCGGCTCTGTTGCGCTTCTATTCGGTCAAACCGCTGATCATAGCCGTCCAGACGCAAGTGTAAGCGCTGTAAAGAGGTCAGGACGGGATCAGGGTCAATATGGTGGGGTGAAGGTGGTGCATGAGAGGTGCCACCAAACTCGTTGTTAGAGGATTAGCCTCCGTGCTCATATGCAGGGGAGGGGCGACGTTCCTCATTTGCAGAAGAAGAACCGCCTCGTCTTCGACGGGAGTACTGATTGTGGAAAGCCTGAGGTGGTTGCCTTTTCACTGCTAGAGGGTCAGGTACCCGCCCTTCTGGTTCAAAGAGATAGGTGGGACGGTTTGGGATTAAGTCAGGAATAGCTTGGGTGGGGAGAGGGATACCTATTTGTCGGTCATGAAGCTTCCACCATGTTTGACCATTTGAAAGCTAGAGCCACTTAGATTGAACTAAGTGGGTCATGCTGATGGTGGTGGCTTCTCTTGGTAGTACCCCTTCTCCTCTCCAACCAAAATGAATAGCAATTTGGGTGATGAGTCTGCCAAACTGTATCGGTGTTCGAACAGTGTTAGGTTGATTAATAGTATGGCGGAATGTGTGGACTAAAAGTCTAGCTAGGTTAAAGGTAAAACCCAATTCAGGGCGGAGGATTGAGCCTAAAATAATCAAATCGTTACTATTGGCCTTATTGGACTCAGATTTGGCCGTGATGGTGAAAGCCATGAACTTGAGCCACATCCTGATAACAGGGTGATGAACCTTTTTCAGAACTAAATTCTACAGGTTGGTCGAGTGTTCTCCTGATATTAACGGCCAAATTTGGGAAGGGTGTTGTTCATAGTCTAGTCCTCCCCCCATGTCGTTCAGACCAAATAAATCAGCAAGCTCAGTTGTAGTGAGCTGCCGCTCAATTCCATCTATCCTGAAATACAATGAGGTTTCTCCAAAGTCATCTTGTGTTATGGTCAATGAACTTAAGAACTCGAGGACTAACTCAGGGTATGTTTCTCTATGCATATTAAACATAAAACCCATGCCTATTGCTCTAAAAAAATGCATAGCATACTCAAACAATCCTAGGTTTTTAAGCACACTAGCACAAACAAACCTAGTAGGAATGATGGGCCTTTCCTTAAGATTTTGAAACTTATCTCGTTGGTCTTCATTCCTAAAAATTATGTTGGGGTAGTCCTCGTCGGGTTTAACTCTTTGTGGTGATGGAGTCCTTTCCCTCCTCCTTTGCCTCCTCGGTGCCGTTAGCTTGTTTTGATTGATGATTTCTGTTGAAATACACAAAGATGGTCGAATGCAAAAAGAGGGGGGGTGAATTGTTGTGTATCAAGCTTTACTACGTTTTTCTTCTAATTTGCGGAATTTTAACAAACAAAATAAAGCTTAAACTTAAAAAGCAAGAGATAAAAAGGAGACAAATATTTTACGTGGAAACCTTCTTGGCCTAATAAGAAGGAAAACCACAACCCCCCGGAATTTCAAAATTTTCACTATGTTTTAGGCAATCAATTACAATTACATAAAAAAGTTTGCTCCACTTGAAGCTTCTCTATTCTAAGCCTAATTCTCTTTTTCTACTTTCTCCTTCTCTTTCTCTTATTACGCTTCTCTTCTCTATTCCCTTAGACTTCTCATAAGTCTAATTACAACAAATCACTCAATAACCCTTACAAGGCCAATTCTCAAGAGGATAAAAATTAAAATAATTACTTAAGAAAAATATAATAAATTAATTGGCATTTAAAAACAGAAAATATTTTTCTTAAATGATCTCCCTTAATGGACACTCTTGGATGGATACACGGTTTGAGCAAAGTTCCTCCTATTTATAGTGGGAACAACCAGCAGTTACCTTAGACACACCTCCCACTATTCTCCACGTTCTCAAAAGAAAAGATAGTGGTCTTGCCAAAAAGTAAACGTCCGGCTGTCATTTGCTCAAAGAGAAAAGCGGTTTCCTCAAGCTAAAAATAGCTTAGGAATTAAAACACAAGATCCTAAAAAATAGGAGATCTTAATCTTAAAAAGAAAAAGTCTTAGGCTATTTTTAGATAATCTAAAAATAGTTTAGCCAATTAACTTACTAATTAATTTAAGCAACTAATTTAAGTTTCAACCGTTTACATCAACTAAAAACAGAATAATAAAATAACTGCAATTTTCTTGTCGATGTTTTTCTCCAAACCTGCTACGTAGGAACAGCGTACTGTCTCCAGCTTTAACTTCTGTTAGATTGTTCATTTTAGGAACTGTAGACTGTACATCTACTTTCAACATTATAACGCTTATCTAACTTCTTGGATCTTTAAGACATGTACAACCTCCACGAATCAAGTCCTAGGCTTCATCAACGATTTCAACAAAATCGGATATTCACCTACAAAATAATCTCTAAAACATGTTTGTTTATTTAAAAGTGAAGTCATCATCAAAACCTTAAGAGCCAACAAATTCCCCCTTTTTGATGATGACAAACTTTATAAACAAACTTAAGTATACTAGAGTAAAACAAATTTCTTAGAGCATACTAGAGATTAAAGCAACTCTAAATAACTTAGTAAATCAACTCGTTACGATATAATTTACCAAGCATACATAAACCAACTTACTCTATAAAAACATAATATCAAATATGTTTTAAAAATTTCAAAAATAATTAAACTAAAACAAACTAAAATAAAATAGACTAAAACATAAATTATTAAGTATTTTCAAAAGAAACAAAGAAACAACTTTAAAACAATTAATCAAAACAATTAATAAACTTAAAAACAACACAGATGATCAGGTTCATTAAGCTAGCTTAAACACAGCACACACAGCACATTATCTTCCATAAAAAGCAATATAAATCAATCAAGATATGTTACTGTGTATTCACAGCTCCTCTTAAGTTTGTGCATAATCTTCCCCCTTTTGTCATCAATCAAAAAGAATTTGGGGTTATCAAACCTCAGCACAAACCATATAGATTTGTCAGTGATGAAAGCAAGAAACAATAATGAAAGTGTGCACCATAAAAAGCAATCAAATCTGCATAATGTTAGTCATCACAGACCAGAAATAAAAACAAAAGAAAGAAATGTAGCAGTTTTTTAAATACAAACTTGTACCCCAGATGGTACAAAGGAAAGTGAAATTGTTTGATTAATGTTACAGCCAACAAATCGTTAAAAACATGGGAAGAGGAATCAGGGAGCAGTCTCTTCTTCATCTATGTATTCGTTCTGCACTTTAACAGTATCCAACTTTGCACCAAGACGGTTCTCCATCAGGGTAAGTTGATCAACAAATAAAGCAATTGAGACTGTAGGTCAAGGAGCTTGGAGAGAATGAAGTTTGAAGAAGCTGTAGGAACAGAATCAGGGTTAGCACAACCATTACCTGGTGAAGACTGAGATGGTGGTGGTGTAAAGTGAATAGGTGATTGAGGTGGTGATGGATTGTGATGTGGTGGTGATGGAGTGTGATGTGGTGGTGATGTGGTTGGCTTGGGAGAGGGAGGTTTATTGGATGTAGACTCAGGCATGGTCTCAAATGTCGTATCACCAACCAATGTAGCCTTACGTTTCGAGGCTAACCTCCTACTCTTCCTCTGAATAGATTTAGCCTTTCTCCTCAATGCTATCACAGTCTCTTCATCACTTGAATCATTACAGAGATTGTGATAAGCATCTTCTCCTAAGACTCCCTCCTGTTCTGCTTCCCCCTTACTAGCTTCTCCATCATGTTCCCATTTTTCTTCTGTTCCAATATTGTCAGTGGGAACAGGTCCTTGCTCCTTTTCCTCTTTTTCTTCCTGTTCTTACTCCCTTAATTTTTCCTCTTCATTTTCAACCTCTTCCACTTCAGACCCAACTTCAATCACTTCTTCTAAATCATGTATTAACATCCCTTCATCATTTCATTTTAAGTGCAAATTTTGTAGACACTTTGCACCTATCTTCATGTTGGGTCCCATTGGGAACTCCAACCCTTCCAAAGGGACATCAAATTTTCTGAAAATCCAGGTCAACAACCCTCCATAACCAACAAATTTTTTCTTCTCAATACAATCAGACAAACGAGATATCATCAAAGATGTAAAATTTATCTTTATGTGATTAGCCATGCAGTAAATCAATGTAGCATCACGTAAACTTACTTCACTCCTTTTGGAGTTTCTTGGCAAAATAAATCTACGTGCAATATTGTACAGTAATTTATGCAGAGGATTCAAAATGTTATGGCTTATTTTCCCTTTTCTTTGCTCAATCCCTAAAAATTTTAAAACCGTTTTTTCATTTATCCCAGAAAATACTATTTTTGAACCAACGTAGTAAGTATCAAACCCAACATTAGGAACATTAAACCATTTCCCCAGCAATGCACTATTAAATTCTATTTTGATGTTCTTGACAGTACTAGAGCACATCCCACAATCATTTGAGAAATTTGAAATAAATTCTCGCATTAGATTTGGAAAAATGGAATTGCAACTAAAATTTGACATCAAAACTTCCCATTCTTGATGTTGCAAAATGTCATGCAGTTGACGAAAATGGGTAGAGTCATACCAGTATTTGTCGAGTCCGAAACCAACTGACATTTCTTTTGAGATTTCTTCAGCACTATTAGGGTCACTATGTTTCGAACGTTTGACTACTTTGGAAGATGAACCACCTTTTGGTGATGAAATCTTGCGTTTGGTACTGGTAGGTTCAGTAGTGTGTTTGGGTGATTCTTTTGTGGTTTCTGTGGTTGTGGGTGGTGTAGCATCCAGTAATGGTGGAGGATGAACCACTCTTAGAGGTTGTGGCTGGGTATGTGTACGGGATTTAGGGGTTTTCTTGCCTGATTTTGAAGATCTTGGGGTTTTCATTTTGAACTTTTGAAAAGGTTGAGAGAAAAGAAGGAGAACGGTTTCTTGAGGAAGAGGAAGATGTATGCGTATTATGATGTACGGTGAATGCTTTTAAAAGTTTTGAAATGACAGTTACCTTAAGTCCCATCTCATCAATGCCATCATCATTACTTGTGATTTGGAAGGATTATATGAAGAAATGAAAACCGTTTCCCATATTTTTTGTTGATTTATGTTGACTATATAAAAAATGAAGAACGAATTATGAAATATTAAATTATGAAAAGAATGAATTATGATATTATAAAATATTATATGAAGAGAATAATGAACATACTACTTTGGTCTGATCAAATTAACAACATACAAACGAGAAGACATTCATAGTACAAACTTTATTAAGTGTTTACCTGATCCATTCAATAATTGATTCTCAATCAAGATATTGAGGTTGATTCTTGACCTTTTTCATTCTCATGATGCTTCATTGGGAATTTTATGCAATCAACTTTAGTGGAGCTTGATCATACCAAGTTCCAATCTCATCTTTTCATATTGTTCCCTTGGAAGTGGTTTGGTCAGAATATCTGCAACTTGTTCGTTGGTGTTAACATGCTTTAATACAATATTTTTGTTTTCTACATTATCCTTAAGAAAATGATGTCTAATATGTATGTGTGTAGCTCGTGAGTGATGCACTAGATCTTTAGATATACATATGGCACTAGTATTATCACAATAAATAGAAATGCATTCAATTTTAATACCAAAATCTCTTAGTTGCTGTTTTATCCAAAGCATTTGGGAACAGCAAGCTGCTGCTGCTACGTATTCAGCTTCGGCTGTGGATAATGCAACCGTGTTTTGTTTCTTGGAACTCCATGAAACTAAACATGAGCCAAGAAATTGTACCATACAAGACGTACTTTTTCTATTAACTAGATCACCTGCATAATCTGCATCACTAAAACCTTTCAAATCATAAACATCACTTTTAGGATAAAATAGGGACAAGTCGTCTGTTCCCTTCAAATATCTCAAAATCCGTTTTACTATTGTGAGATGTGATTCTTTGGGATTGGACTGAAATCTAGCACATAAACCAACACTAAAAGCAATATCAGGTCTACTTGCAGTTAGATATAATAGAGAGCCAATCATGCCTCTATACATAGTTTGATCTACTTTAGTTCCTTTTAGGTCTTCATCTAATCTAACATTTGTAGCCATGGGTGTATGGTTGGTTTTAGCGTTGTTTAGCCCATACTTCTTAAGAAGTTCTTTTATGTATTTTTGTTGATGAATAAAAATACCATTTTCAGTTTGTTTAATTTGCAAACCAAGGAAGAAATTTAATTCTCCCATCATGCTCATTTCAACTTCTGTGCCCATAAGGTTGGAAAATTCTTTTCATAACAAATCATTGGTCGCACCGAAAATAATATCATCAACATAAATTTGAACAACTAAAATATCATAACCTTTATTCTTAAAGAATAAGGTTTTGTCAATTTTTCCTCTTACAAAGTTATTTTGAATCAAAAACTTTGATAGTCTTTCATACCACTGTCTAGGAGCTTGCTTCAAGCCATATAAAGCTTTGTCAAGCTTGTAGACATGATCAGGACAAGAGGTACTTTCAAAACCTGGGGGTTGTTCAACAAAAACTTCTTCATCAAGAAAACCATTTAAGAAATCACATTTCACATCCATTTGACATAACTTAAAGTTCATAAATGCAGCAAAAGAAATTAAAATTCTAATAGCCTCTAACCTTGCTACCGGAGCAAATGTCTCAGTGTAATCAATACCTTCTTGTTGATTGTACCCTTTGACCACGAGTCTTGCTTTGTTTCTTACAATTATTCCATGCTCATCTAGCTTATTCCGAAATACCCATTTTAAACCAATTACCTTTTTGCCTTTTGGTTTGGGTTTTAAGTGCCATACTTTGTTTCTTTCAAATTCATTTAATTCATCTTGCATGGCTACTATCCATTCGGAATCCTTTAGAGCTTCTTCGTGATTTTTGAGTTCAAGTGATGATAGGAACGCAAAATGTGCACAAAATTTTCTCAGTTGGGATTTGGTTTGTGTTCCCTTATTCATATCACTTATAATCAGATTAAGAGGATGATAACTTTGATATTTCCAAGGTTTGGGCACAAATTCTCTTGAGGGAACAGTAGCATGTTCTGGCTCAACAGCTTGATTGGCATTTTGTTCAGCTACTGGATTTGCTCATCTGCGGGAACAGCTGAATTGGGAACAGTTTGCTGGTCCAGTTGTGCAGGCAGTTCCTGGACTTGGTCAGTTTCTTCTTCTTCTTCTTGTATTGGCTGTTCACCTGCTGTTCCTTGATCTTGCACCTTTATTTCTTCATCATCTTCTAAATTTGCAAGACCTATTTTCACATTGTTTATTTCCTGTTCACTTGTTGAAAAGTTAGTTTCATCAAAGATTATGTGAATGCATTCCTCCACGCATATTGTTCTCTTATTATAAACTCTGTAAGCTTTGCTATGTGATGAATAACCGAGAAATAATGTTTTCCATTTACATGAACAAAACATTTGCATCCAAACACACAAAAATAGGAAATATTTGGTTTAACACCTTTAAGCAATTCATAGGGTGTTTTAGAAGTGACTGGTCTTATTAACACACGATTCATAATATAACATGCAGTATTGACGGTCTCGACCCAAAAATTTCTAGGTAGACCACTAGCAATCAACATAGTCCTAGCCATTTCTTCTAGGGTTCTATTTTTCCTTTCTACCACTCCATTTTGTTGTGGTGTTCTAGGAGCGGAAAAATTGTGATTTATACCATGTTCATTGCAATAATTCATAAAGTTTGAATTTTCAAATTCTTTGCCATGATCTGATCTTATGTGAACAATTAGATTATTGGTAGATTTTTGTATTTTATTAGCAAAAGAAACAAAGTCATCAAAAGCTTCATCTTTGCTTACTAAAAATAGGGTCCAAGTAAATCTACTATAGTCGTCAACTATGACAAACACATATCTTTTGCCACTACGGCTTTGTGTTCTCATAGGTCCACATAGATCCATATGAATTAATTCTAATGGTCTAGAGGTAGTCACCAGATACTTTGATTTAAAGGATGACCGCACTTGTTTTCCTTTAGCACAAGGATCACAAATTTCATTTTTGAGGTATTTTATTGCTGGTAATCCTCTTACTAGGTCTTGTGATCTTAAAGTGTTAATCAATGAATAGCTAGCATGACTTAGACGCTTGTGCCAAAGCAGTGGGTCTTCTTCTATAACGCTTAAACACGTTAGACTTGTTTTGGGAACAGTGTCCAGGTCCACAATATAAGTGTTCCCTTTTCTGATTCCCTCAAGCACAGGTTCTCCTGTGTTGTTCCTAGAAATTATGCATCGTTCAGAAGTAAACTTAACAGAGTTACCTTTGTCACAAAATTGAGAAATACTTAAAAGATTGTGTTTTAAATTCTCGACTAAAAATACATTGTCAATGGCATGGGAACTTGACCTTCCAACCTTTCCTTTGGCGATTATCTCACCCTTCATATTATCACCGAAGGTTACAGTTCCCCCATCATATGCTTCAAGTGAGAGAAATTTAGATTTGTCACCCGTCATGTGCTTGGAACACCCACTGTCGAGATACCATGAATTGTTCCCCCTCACTTGAACCTGCAAAGCAAATTAATGGTTAGGTTCAGGAACCCAGTCATCCTTGGGTTCCCTGTCGATAATACTTGAATCACATTTCTTAATCCATATGCGTACGACATAATTTTTATTTGCTTTGGTATGCTGTTTCCTTTTTACACATTGATTTTTCAGGTGTCCAGTTTTGCCACAAAAGGAACAGATTTTACTACTAGGGAGATCAACATAGACCTTTTTCTTTTTATCATTTTTAACATAACCTAGACCTTCTTTACTCTTTGGTTTAGCATTTAGAATCCATTTGGGAACTTCATTGATTTTCCCTTTTCCTTTTAAATTAAGTTGATCTTTTAGATACTTATTTTCTCTTTAACATGATTCTAATTTTAATTTCATTTCTTGAAATTCCGTGCTAAACACATGGGTGGATTTATCATTTTCATCCCATTTTAATTCTAGCAATTTGTTTTGATTCTTTTCAATGTTGAGAATGATGAATTCCTACTTTATTTTCTCCAATTGCTCTTTTAAAATGATATTCTTATCTAACAAATCAAAAAATCTACTTTGCACATCGATCCTAAAAGTATTTAAGTATGATATGTGATCTTTACTTAATTTAAGGTCTTTCTCAATTTGGGGACACTTAGCTGTTTTTTCTTCCAACTTCTCTTGTGTTTCCAAAAATAACTTAATTAATTTATCCTTACTTAAACTGAATAGATGTTTAGGAGAAGAACTAGAAGATATTACCTCTCTTTCCTTAGTCTCTTCATGAGATGCCATGAGACACAGATTTGCGGTTTCTTCCTCTATCGAAATTTAGTTTCAGCTTCGCTTTCACTGTCACCCCAAGCTGCGATCATTGCTTTACGAAAATATGTTCTGAAGTTTCCCTTCATTGGCATTCTTCCAGCTTCCCTTGTCTTCCCTTTACCCTTCTCATTCTTCCATAGAGGGCAATCCTTGATGAAGTGATTAGTACTTCCACATTTGTGGCATTCAAAATTTGTCTTCATCTTAGCAGTTCCTCTTTCCTTATTATTTCTTTGGTTTCTACATCTGCTGTTCCTGAAGAATTTTTCGAATTTACGAGCCAACATAGCAGCTTCCTCTTCACCAGTTTCTGATTCTTCACTATCATCAGCTGCTAGAGCCAGTCCTTTGTTTCGGGAACTGTCCGCCGTTCCCAAATGCAGTTCGTGTGACATGAGTGAACCAGCCAGCTCCTCCAAATTGAACTTGGTGAAATCTTTGGACTCCTGGATGGTTGTGGCCTTAGCTCTCCAGCGCTCATCTTGTGGAAGACTTCTCAGTATTTTCCTGACTTGTTCATCAACTGGAATAATCTTGCCAAGAAAGACAAGTTCGTTTGTAATGTTGGTGAACCTGGTAAACATCTCTTGGATGTTTTCCTTAGGTTCCATAACAAACCTTTCATATTTGGACATTAGGAGGTCAATCTTGGATCGCTTCACTTCACTGGTACCTTCATGGGTAACTTCCAGCAGGTCCCAATTCTGCTTTTCCGTTTTACAACCCATGATACGATTATGTTCATTTGGCCCGAGACCATAGTGAAGCAGCTTGATAGCAAGAGCGTTCATCTCCATCTTTTGAAAGTCTTCCTTTTCATATTCAGTGATTGGTTTTGGAATTGATTCATTGTTGGAGTTTATGGTCGTCACCTCGAAATCTCCTATTTCAATTACTCTCCATACTTGGTAATTTTCGGCCTTTATGAAAAATTCCATCCTATTTTTCCATTACGTATAGAATTTCCCATCGAACATGGGTGGCCTTTGCGTAGAATACCCTTCTTCCATGCGTTCGTTGTTCTTCAGCATTTTGCCAGGGAACAGGATACTGCTCTCAGGGTTTCCTGATTAAATGAGGAACAGGGCTCTGATACCAATTGTTGAAATACACAAAGATGGTCGAATGCAACAAGAGGTGGGGTGAATTGTTGTGTATCAAGCTTTACTACGTTTTTCTTCTAATTTGCGGAATTTTAACAAACAAAATAAAACTTAAACTTAAAAAGCAAGAGATAAAAACGAGACAAAGATTTTACGTGGAAACCTTCTTGGCCTAATAAGAAGGAAAACCACGACCCCCCGGGATTTCAAAATTCTCACTATGTTTTAGGCAATCAATTACAATTACATAAAAGAGTTTGCTTCACTTGAAGCTTCTCTATTCAAGGCCTAATTCTCTTTTTCTACTTTCTCCTTCTCTTTCTCTTCTTACGCTTCTCTTCTCTATTCCCTTAGACTTCCCATAAGTCTAATTACAACAAATCACTCAATAACCCTTACAAGGCCAATTCTCAAGAGGATAAAAATTAAAATAATTACTTAAGAAAAATATAATAAATTAATTGGCATTTAAAAACAGAAAATATTTTTCTTAAATGATCTCCCTTAATGGACACTCTTGGATGGATACACGGTTTGAGCAAAGTTCCTCCTATTTATAGTGGGAACAGCCAGCAGTTACCTTAGACACACCTCCCACTATCCTCCACGTTCTAAAAAGAAAAGATAGTGGTCTTGCGAAAAAGTAAACGTCCGACTATCATTTGCTCAAAGAGAAAAGCGGTTTCCTCAAGCTAAAAATAGCATAGGAATTAAAACACAAGATCCTAAAAAATAGGAGATCTTAATCTTAAAAAGAAAAAGTCTTAGGCTATTTTTAGATAGTCTAAAAATAGTTTAGCCAATTAACTTACTAATTAATTTAAGCAACTAATTTAAGTTTTAACCGTTTACATCAACTAAAAACGGAATAATAAAATAACAGCAATTTTCCAGTCGATGTTTTTCTCCAGACCTGCTACGTAGGAACAGCGTACTGTCTCCAGCTTTAACTTCTGTTAGATTGTTCATTTTAGCAACAGTAGACTGTACATCTACTTTCAACATTATAACGCTTATCTAACTTCTTGGATCTTTAAGACATGTACAACCTCCACGAATCAAGTCCTAGGCTTCATCAACGATTTCAACAAAATCGGATATTCATCTACAAAACAATCTCTAAAACATGTTTGTTTATTTAAAAGTGAAGTCATCATCAAAACTTTAAGAGCCAACAATTTCCTAAAACAAAGATTATACAAGCAAAGAACACAAAATCTCTACTAAAAAGTAAAGATTAATTAGTAGAAAGCAAATAAAAACTCAAATCTTGAACAATTTAGCAACTTTTACCTCAATCCTACAAACCCTAATTGTTGATGGATGTTGAAGAAAATGGAACAATGTGGATGTAATGTGTAAATTTAAAGAGTGAATGTTGTTGTTAATGAGTGAATGTAAAAGGATTGAAGGATTTAGGGCTTAGGTTTTGAGTTTTGAGTGAGAGAAAGTAGGAGGAAATGATATTGCTCGAGTGAGAAATGAGTGTTTAGTCGAGCAAATCTGGATTTAAACACGATTCTATCAGATTCTGCATATCGCTCGCCCGAGCGAGTTCGCTCGACCTGTCAAGCGAAGTACAAGCTTCGTTTTTTTGGCTTTCTGTTTAGTTGCTGATGCTTCTGGAAAAAATAGGGTAAGTGCTCGAGTGGTCAAGCGAGTTATAGAAGGGATGCTCGACAGGTCGAGCGATTCCCCTGCTTCACTGCATGTGCCTGCTCATCGCTCGACCCGAGCCAATCTTGCTCGACAGGTCAAGCGAATTGCTTTAACAGCTGATGATCAATTAGAATACCTACAGTGCGATGTTATATTTGAATACCCCTTTGCTCGACCCTGCAGCATCAGTTGTGCAGATTTCTCATTTTTATGCATATAATGAACAACCCAACTATCAAATCCCTCATCCATCAACTCAGTACAAGCATGCTATATAAAATATGTTACATAATAAAAACAAAAACAAGTAATAAAAGTGAATATACACAAAAACATACCAGAGTTGGGTTGCCTCCCAACAAGCCCTCATTTAAGGTCGTTAGCTTGACCGTTGCGCATTATTCATTGAGAACACGTGGGGGCTCAAGTGACATTACCACTGGCCCCGCTAAATGCTCACATGCGCGATAGTGTTTGACACGTTGACCATTCACCTTGAATGTTTCCCCTTTCGCATTCGACAGCTCGATGGAACCATAGGGGAACACCCTCGTGATCGTGAATGGACCCGTCCAACGTGACTTCAGTTTCCCTGGAAATAATCTCAAACGGGAGTTGAATAGTAACACCAATTGTCCAACTTCAAAGCTCCTTCTGATAAGACCCTTGTCATGCCATCGCTTGGTCTTTTCCTTGTATAGCCTCGAACTCTCATACGCATCCAAGCGTATCTCATCAAGTTCATTGATATCTAACAACCTCTTCTTACCAGCATCCAGTAGATCATAATTGAGGGCTTTGATTGCCCAAAATGCTTTATTTTCAAGCTCTACTAGTAGATGGCACGGTTTCCCATAGACTAACTTGTATGGTGTGGTTCCAATAGGGGTTTTGAATGCTGTTCAGTAGGCCCAAAGAGAGTCATCCAACTTATTTGCCCAATCTTTTCTTGACCTTGTAACCATCTTCTCCAAAATGCTCTTGATCTCTCGATTGCTGATTTCAGCTTGGCCACTAGTTTGCGGATGATAGCCTAAACCAATCTTATGATAGACCCCATATTTCTTTAATACACCTTCAAATCTCTTTCCCAAAAAATGTTGCCCTCCATCACTAATCAATACCCTTGGTGTGCCGAACCGCGGAAAAATATGTTTCTTGAAGAACTTGGTAACCACACGCGCATGATTGGTAGGAGATGCAATAGCCTCTACCCATTTTGACACATAATCAACTGCCAGCAAGATATACTTATTCCCATATGAGGATGGGAATGGTCCCATGAAATCTACTCCCCATACATCAAAAATTTCGACTTCTAAGATGTTGCTGAGTGGCATTTCATTTCTTCTTGAAACATTACCTGTTCTTTGACATTTGTCACAGGATTTGACATAGGCATGTGTATCCTTGAACAGAGAAGGCCAATAAAAACCATAATGAAGAATTTTTGCAGCAGTCTTGGAGGTACTAACATGTCCTCTGCAGGGCAGATCGTGACAATGTGAGATAATAGAGGGTATTTCTTCTTGTGGAACACACCTTCTAATTATACCATCAACACAAAGTCTATACAGGAACGGATCTTCCCAAAAATGTCTCTTGACATTATAGAAGAATTTCTTCTTCTGCTGAGATGAGTATCCATCAGGAATGATTCCACTTGCTAGATAATTAGCTAGATTGGCATACCATGGAACACTTGTCATGCTTACAGCTAAGAGACACTCATCTAAAAATAAATCATCAATTGGAGCTTCCAAACTCGCTCCACCATCACGAATCAGCCGGGATAAGTGGTCGGCGACTACATTCTCCGCACCTTTCTTATCCTTCACTTCTAAATCAAACTCTTGCAGTAGAAGAATCCACCGAATCAGGCGAGGCTTAGCATCTTTCTTTGCCATCAAGTACCTCAAAGCTGCATGATCAGTGTGAACGATCACCTTTGATCCTAACAGGTAAGGCCTAAATTTCTCTATGGAAAATACAACTGCCAAAAGCTCTTTTTCTGTTGTTGCATAATTCATCTGAGCTGGATCCAACGTCTTACTCGCATAATAGATGGCATGCAACTTGTCATCCTTCCTTTGACCTAGGACAGCCCCTATAGCATAGTTACTTGCATCACACATGATTTCAAAGGGGATGTTCCAATCCGGCGGTTGGATAATAGGAGCTGAGATAAGAGCTTGTTTCAATCTGTTTAAAGCTTCAAGGCAATCGTTAGTAAACAGAAACGGGGCATCTTTGGCGAGGAGCTCAGTTAGAGGCCTAGCAATCTTAGAGAAATCCTTGATAAACCTCCGGTAAAAACCAGCGTGACCAAGGAAACTCCTTATTCCCTTAACATCAGAAGGAGGGGGTAAACGTTCTATGACCTCTACTTTCGCTTTATCTACCTCAATGCCCCTGTTAGAGATAACATGACCTAACACTACCCCTTGTTGTACCATAAAATGGCATTTTTCCCAGTTTAGGGTGAGGTTGGTCTCCTTACACCTACGGAGCACCTTTTCGAGGTTGCTTAAGCATGCTTCGAAAGATGTTCCGTACACAGAAAAATCATCCATAAATACTTCCGTAAAATCCTCAATAAAATCAGAGAAAATGGTTTACCCCATCATCAGGTGCTTCTTCCTCTATTACCACCTCTTTTTCTTCATTCTCAACAACAACCATGGGTGGAGGATTATATGTTGCGCTGCTTCTTAGTGTAACTGCATTTACATGCCCGGAGGGGTTTTTCTCGGTGTTGCTTGGCAGCTGTCCACTGGGTTTGGAGAGGTTGCTCAATTGTTGCGCCATCTGTGTCATCTGATTATCAATGATTTTGTTGTGTGCTTGAAATGTTAGATGGCACTAGAAGTATCAGCATTAATCTTGGACTGAGTGGCAATGAAGTTCTCCATCATGGACTCCAAATTTGATTTTTGCGGTGAGTTTTGTGGTGGGGGTTTTTGAAACCCTGGGGGTTGTTGGTTATATGTTGGTGGAGGTTGGTGATATAATGATGGTGGGTTCAATGATGCATTGGGATTTTTATATGAAAAGTTGTGATGATGCCTCCAACCTTCATTATAAGTGTTGGAGTATGGATTGAATGGTGGCTTCCCTTGGTTGTAAACTGCATTAACTTGTTAGCTTGATGATGATTCTGCTGTTGCAAACTCCGATGGGGAATGACCTTGGATTCCACACACTTCACAAGCATTTAGTGTGTTCCGTACACTCAACTGGTCCATCCTCCTTGACAATGCGTGGATAGAGTTTTAAATAGCAAGTAATGCATCCACTTCATATTTTCCACCTTTCTTGGTATTCCTTTTATCTCTCCAATGGAAATTCAAGGACATTTCCTCGATTATCTGCTTGGCTACCTCGGGGGTTTTGGCCATCAATGTTCCTCCAGCTGCAGCATCTACTGAAATTTGTATCTCGTCCCTAAGACCATTGTAAAAATTCTGAATCAAGAGCCAGTCTGGGATTCCATGGTGCGGGCACTTCCTTTGTAGCCCTTTATATCTTTCCCAAGCCTCGTATAATGCTTCACCATCATCTTGACGGAATGAGGTGATATCATTATGTAGTTTAGCAGTTTTGGCTGGTGAAAAGAATCAAGCAAGGAAAGCCTTAGATAATGCCTCCCAAGTGCGATACTTGTTCGGACATTCAGATCTTAACCAATCTCTTGCCTCCCCGCGGAGTGAGTAGGGGAAACAAATCAGCTTCATCTGTTCATCAGAAATCCCCTGATATTTCACAGTGCCACACTTATTCACGAACTCATTTAGGTGGTCGTTTGGATTCTCCACCTCAGTGCCGGAAAATTGATTCTGAGCAATGAATTGAAAGAAAGCTGGTTTGATCTCATAATTTGCGGCTGTGATGGTTGGTTGAACAATATTCGACCCTAAACTCCCATCAGGCATGGCATATTCCCGAAGGGACTTTAGGTGTTCTACCGCCATATTTCGTTATTTCCTTTTCCTTCTTATTTTCCCAATTTCAGGATTTATAAGTACAAGATTTTCTTGTCTTTGAGACCTAGTATGCATACACTACAGTCAAAAATCGGGGTCAAGTGCAAAGTAAAGAACAAAAAAAAATGAAAACAACACAAAATGATAGAGAACAATGAACTAACTAATCAAGAAAAACAATTAACAAAACCGCCACTCCCCGGCAACGGCGCCAAAAACTTGATCGGGACTTTATGTCCTTCAATAGTAATACCGCAAGTGCACGGCGTAGCGTAGTACGTCGGCAAGTACGGGTCGAATCCACAAGGAGTGGGCGTTAAGTTGATAGTTTCTCAATCGATTAGTGTGTTCGAAAACGTATAATATGATGTTTGGAGATAAAATGAAGACAAGCGATTAAAGAAAAGAAACTTAATGAAAAGAAATCATAAAAGTAAATAAGGATACAATGAACTAAAACCAAGGATAAAATGATCAATAAACTAAGAGGCATAGGCTAGGCTTTCTCACCGAAGCAGTGTTTACTAAACATTAACCTAAGGTCATGGATATTTTGTTATGGGGAAGAACGTATCATAAGTACTAATGTTCTCTCTCGAGCAACAAAAGCTTCCTAACCATGCTCAACTACCTATTCTCATGGAGCTAATACACAACTTAAGACATGAAGCACACATTCAACATTTCCAATCAAAGCATTTACCTATTCTCATGGAGACGCCTTAACTTTTAAGCATAGATTATCGTTAAAAATCGACTCTCGCCCTCAATTCAACGACACTACAACATGATAGCAAAAATCCATCTTAAACCATAAATAACATAACCAAACCACAGGTAGAGAAAGCAATTCAAACTATATTCATGGTGATAATGCCTAGCCTAAGCTAAAACAAACTACTCACTCATACTCATATTGAAATTGTAGAATGTAGCAAGTCAAGAATCATAGATGAATAAATTAAGCTAGAGTACCCTAAAGAGATGAAAGCAATATAAGTTGAATAACTACAAGCATGAATATATGAAACTAAAGCAAACAATCAATGGGATTAAGTGACATGAATTGAAAACAATATAAGCAAGGATAGAAGTTACTCTTTTGAGCTCAATCCAAGGGTGAACAAGATGAATTGATGATTCAAAGTAATACCTTCCAAAGGCTTCAATAATAGTATATCAATGGTTGAAGAATCCCAAATTGCAAGACATTATAATGAAGGATAAGTAAAGATTGTATTTGGAAAATGAAAATACTAGATTGAATTGAAATAGAGATTATGCTAAAACTAATTCTTAATTGAAATGAAAGCAAGACTATGAAGAATACATAAATTACTTAAGATGAATGGTTGAAATCTTAGATGTAAGCTCCTTCTTCCTCTTCTCTATTTATAGGCTTCAACAGCAAGTGGGGGTGGTGGTTTCATGATTGCTCCACCACCCCTAGGTTATAGGAAGGGGGGTGCCACCCCTAGTGGATAGGGTAGGGTGGCTGGCAGTCTTGGCAGCAGCAATTAGAAGCAACAAATATAATTGGACCTCGAATGATGCTTTAAAAAGATCGCACATGTTGCTGCCGCCCATTTCGCTCGACTCGAGCGAATCCCGCTCGAGCTGTCGAGCCACCTTCAGGTTCAACATCAGAGACTTCAAGAACGGGACAGAATGTAAAAATCAACTCCGCTCGACCCGAGCCATTGTGCTCGACCAGTCGAGCAGATGTACTGTGCTCCTGAATTAAATCTTGCTAATGATCAGAAGCTTCTGGAAATGTGAATGCACTTCGCTCGACCCGAGCCATCTTGCTCGACTTGTCGAGCGGATTTATTTTGGCTTGTTCTTGTGGCTTGGCTCATGATGTTTCGCTTCTTTGAATCCTCGGTGTTTAGGTGAGCAATTGTATGCAACTAGAGGGGCTAGTTTGTGCTCGGTGTATATGATTAGATCCTGAAATGAAATAAAATACCAAAGCAACAAAACATGCGTAAAATCCAATAAACCAATGCAATAACATGTAGTTTACTCACACTAAACAAGCCACTTATAGGGGTAAAAATAAAGATAAAATGTAGCTAACACCGTTGAACCTCACCTAGGGGACTACTAAATCAACCGAACATAATCCAGTTGAGTCACGCCAGCTAATCATAATCTAATACTTTATCAGATGGGAATAACTTCCACTTTCGACTACTAATGAGCGCCCTAGGATAGCAGCACGCCAAAACCCACTGAGCCACTCAACGAAATATGAAATTCACCTATAAAGGAGTCATTCTAACTCCAATTAAGGCATAATCTAATTCTTAAATAAATAAGGGGGTGGTTCCCGCCTTCTATTAACACTCTCATTCTCTAAACTATTTTAAGCACAAGGATTTCATAATCAATAGCTCTTCATATAAAGTGTACTCACTAGTACCTCATAGTTTCGATATAATGCATACTATCACAATAAATAATAATGTCTTAAAGAAAATTGCATATAAGGGTTAGTTACTACGTGTACGTACCTGTAAGCTTCACTGCACGATTAAAAGTAACAAAATCACCCCAACTAAGGCTCTACTTTCTCTTACGAAATGGGCACCTATATAAGTTATGAGTAGAACTAATAAGTTCCCTTAACTACTTTGACATACCAAACTAAATACAAAATTAACCGCTATCACCCATTCAACATGAGTTTCCGATGACTCTAGCACGCACACAACTCATTCAATACAAGTCAAAATCATTAACTCAACACAACATATGTCTTTCCATCAATTTAAAGTAGAAGTATGTGTGAATCGTTTCTTTACATTAACTAATTTTGAGCATATCGGCTCGCGTTACCCAAAAATAACTAATCACCACTAAATCTTACAATTTTAATATAACATTAATGTAACGATATGGCAAATCTTAGAGTTTTGGTATCTGGATATCATTTGTTACATTCTCCAAAGCTATTAAGAAATATAGTCAAAACAACACGACAAATTACTTTAGCAACCATCGACGATAAGTTGACATCATGCTCTTGGCTTACTAATATCATGTATCTATAACTTCAGTAAAAACCTAATAAGGGTATTTGTAATTCAGAACAATCAAACCAAAACAATTAGTAACTATTATTCCCAATTCAATCAATCAAAATCACTTTCATAGTCAACTAACATCATCACCATTACTAATTATTTACAACAATAACCAATCGACCAAATCTTAAAACAACTTTTAAAGTTATTTAATCAATCATCACTAAAATATAGTATAAAACACACATCATTAGTAATTTCATCTCTAAATCCAAGCCCTAATCGTTTCGTGTTCAAAAAATAACATATTTAATTACTACACATACTAAGATTCAAAGAAACTAATACAAAATCAACACACAACCCATAATTTCAAATCACACTTCAAACCCTAAGTCATAAACATGTTTAATTCATCAATCAAATTCTTACCCACAAAAATATTCAATGAACCTAACACAAAATCAACATCAAACTCAATACACTTAATAAAACTCCAAATAAAACTAGAAAATGAATTAGAGAAAAGAGAAGAGATGGCTCACAAAGGTGAAACTAGGAGATGGATAAGGAGGTAGGTGATTTTTGTGGTGGTGGTGACTCACTGTGTGAAATGGGGAGAAGGAGTCACACGGACTGTCCCCTGCTGGCGGTACAGTAGTCGAGCTGCTGGTGGTGGGGAGAGACACGCAGCCTACCTGCTGCTCGCTGCCGTGAGGGAGGAAAGAAGCAACCTTCCTGCTGCGGGCTGCCGTGAGCGAGGCTGTTGGTGCTGTTGGGAGGCTTCAGACGTGAGGCTTTGAGGGAGTATGGTGTAACAGGGAGAAGAGGAAGAGGGAGAAGGTAGAAGGTAGAAGAAGGGAGTGACGGCTTCTTTTGGGGCATCAAGGGTTTTATGCCCTTTTATCATGGTTATTATTATTATTATTATTATTATTATTATTATTATTTTTATTATTATTATTATTATTATCATCATTATTATTATTATTATGTTTATTTATTTATTTAATCTAGATTCATTTTCTTACGAGGCTCAACTAAGAGACTCACCTTTGTGTACTCACAAGTATAAATAAAATAATAATTTTTATTCGAACCTCTTTATTTTAGACGTCGCAATCGTATTTTTTTAATATAATTATATGTTAATATTAAAATTCGTATATAAAAGGGATTTATTAAAACTACTTCTAAATTGATTAATGACATTAGAAAATCTCGGGGTGTTACAGACGACCCTCCTTAAAAGGTGTTTCGTCCCCGAAACTAGAGTAATAAGAGTACAATTCATGAAAATTTGTATTTCTAATAACTCAAGAAGGTGTTTTAACAATTTTAAGCTCCGGAATTAACTCAAGGATCGTGACTTTATTGACACTATTAACAAAAGGATACTCAATATATTAGAATATTCATACATATCTCATTTCTAGTATTTATAATCGCCTTAATTGGCTCAAACAACTAATCAAAAGCATGTAAATATCACATTAATTGGTTCAAACAGTCAATCAAAAGCATGTAAATTTGTAATAGGTTGTTATCATAGATGCGAAAATGCGTGAAAGCACAGGAGGAAATGCGTGTAAACGCGCGAAATTCTATCGAATTCTACCCCCCTTAAAACTTGGTTACGACCCCGTAACTCACTAACCTCGAAACATATACAAGGATAGTGTGGTTAGACCATGGAACTCTAATTATTTAATATCTTTGATCTCAGTACTACATACCCTAGTATCTAGGTCTCAATATGTTCTCTTAGTAAGACAACTGTCCTCAATGTTTACAAAGGTAACAGATCTAGCAGATGTGGCTTTTAAAAAGTGTATCACTTGAACTCGTAACAACACGAAAAGTCCTGTTATCTAATGTAATTCTTCAAACAACCTTTCCACTTCTACGTGACCACCTAAGGTCGTACTTTCTGATAATCTTGAAATGTACGGAAGGTTTAACTATTATAATTTAAACCATGAATGGGGGTAAAATATCAAAACAACAAAGTCTTAAAAGTAAAGTGCACGAAGTTGCTCAACACTTAACTCATATTACAATTAGGCACCCTAGGCCTGTGGATACTTGAATCTTACAAAACTGGTTGGTTATCAACTCCCAAATTGATTCACCGCTAACTTTACTTATCATAACATAATCCTAACCTTTTACTTACATGAAATCCTCTATTCATTAATCATATATGATCAAATCATTTTATAACATTTTAAATCATTCATCATGACTTGATTACTAGATTAACAACTCAAATTAATAACTCAAAACATAATACATGTTTCAAGTATATAATCAAATTATATACATAACACATTTTAGCAAGTTACTATAGTTAATAATTATACGTTCACAGCCATGATACTAATACACATATCATAATTATTCAATAATAACATCCTTTATCCATTATAATATCAAATTCTAATTACAATAATATGAGGATGATATAGAATCATGAAGGGCAATGTCAAACGTTACCAACACTTTTCAGCTATTCATTTACCATACGACTAGATATGTTGAAAGTATATAATTTATATCAATTAAGATCACGAGCTAATATATGACTAAAGTAATGCATCATGTACATATATAATGACGGTACTAATGGTACTAATAGGGTAATAATAACAGTAATGATCAACAAAGATGACATTTTATGTATACATAAAAATATGCACGATGAAAAATAACTGATGAACACACCTACATCACCCAAATTTCCAATATCAATAGCAAAGCAGTCATGTATCATACAGTTTGATAAAGTTGTGATCCAGCACTAATTTCACAATATCCAACCTACATCATAACATTTACATCACAATACTACCTCTAACTATAAGACCGTTATTGCAACCATATGACTGCTACATTAACAATTCTAACACTATGCTAAAGTACAACAACACAAAGCTAACAAAATAACGCAACACTTGAGATTATGCATTACAATTATTCCTTCGCAAATAAGTGGAATTCAATCACCCTTCGACCTAAGATGCGAAACTTAGAACTAACAACTATAACATAATCGTTTGTATTAAAACACGTCAAAATTTCAAAACTCTTTTCATCAAATGCTTATTACGATCCAATGATTTAGTAACATCAAATTAAAACTCTTGTTAACACAAGTGCGAATATTATTTAAATCTCTTTATCGCATAATAGTGACTGTGTATAATAATCGTTTAAGACATAATCCATTATCTCGATTCATCTCTCAAATTATAATTATTTGCATACTCATTGTCGTTTCTTCAATGTTTAGGTTTAAAACACCTCTTGACTTTTATTAGGACCACATTATCTTCAGTAACTCTCCAACTTAATTTACCACGTATCACGTCAATCATTACTAAAACAGTAACTTGCGTAAAGTCAGCTTCATTTAGAATCTCATCTAAGTCTTATCATTTAAATACACTAGCAGGACTAATAAATTGGTGATCAATAAGATACTCTAAAATACTTAAAACATTTAACTGTATCTTACACGCAAAAAGACGCTTATTTCACCTCATCATCAGGTTATTTTATCCTTATGTGTTGTAACTGCCCAGAAGGCCATGAGGAAAACAAATTATAATATCACTGATTCCTTTTTAATTTCAAATATCATTTCACCCAGCTAACGCTTTAAAACCGTCACGATTCTTCTTCACATTATCATTTGATTAAAACATTCATCACTCTATATAAGCATTTAATGAGACAAAATGTCTTAACTCAATAGTGCTCCCTCGAATCAATCCTTAGGCCCTTAACATGCAAATTTGTTTACGATGATTGTTCTTTAACTATCCACTTTAATATAAAGTTATCGACTTATGTATGAATGAAATATCATGTCTCAACGAAATACAAAACTCAAAGGACTTGCGAATAATAATTTTCTCCTTTGATACTCAAACTCATATGTCTTCAAGAAAAACAAAAAAAAAATCACCCTTATTTTATCCAAAGAACCACTTCAACTAGTTTTTTTTTGACAACAAATAGTGATTTAATGGTCATTATCACTCGACAAACATGAAATACTATATTCAGTATGATGAGAGTTGGATGCTTACAAAATCAAAATCAATGACAGGGGACCCATCATCAAAATATATATAAAGTGTTTATTAAGGCTAATAGGTTGACTATCATTTTCACTCTCAACTGATTCTTAAGGTCTCACTACAAGCATAAGATGTTGGGTTTAGAACTAACAAATATATATTACATTAACTAATTTAAAGCATCAGTCTCAATCACTGTATGAGACTGAAAACATTTATTGGTAGACACGATTATGCCACACTAAAACTCAACACCAATGTTACTATAGCTAATTACAAAGGTCAACAGCCTCAACCTAGTAAGAATTATAACTTCAAATGAAAATATTAAGGCAATTCTAGTTTGAACAACAATACTAATGTGATAATTTAGTTCAACTGATATAGCATTATCTTTAAACACTTTGAGACGTTGAAAACAATCTCTTAAGTTCAACTCATCACCATATGAAGAATATATCAATAATACTCTTATAAATCATGGTTCGAAATTGGGGGTTGAATTCTCAAACTATAAACTCTTAACGTGCTCTCTCACTTCTCCTTATATTTAGGTTTTAACGCATCTATACTTTAACTATGACCACATTATTATCATCAACTGGTGATTAAAACTTTATTTACAAGATATCGCAATACTAGATCCCTTTCTTTCATTTACAATATATCGAATTCTTATTATACTTTATCTCTGATCCTTATTCTATTTTAAACTACTTACGATCATGCTTGCACAGTCATTAAACATATTCAAAAGAATTATGATCACCACTTCTATGTTATGATGAACAAATGCACTTGACAAAGGGGATGCTCAAGCAGATAAATAAACAGTGGGTTCATGTATAGGATCAATATCAAAGCTCGTAAGCTTTATGAAAACAATTAACATGAACAAATATTCAGACACATAAGACTAAATTTCATATAATCATCACGAGCAAGAGGAAGTTCTCGATGCAACCAACTTCTTTAGAATTTCATCATACATACTTCATATCTCCATAATGACTACTTATAATACAACTCATGAGTTGAATCAAATACTCAGTGGAAATACAAAGTTATAAACTACGCAGTGGAAATACAAATATACCAGGGAGGACACAAGGCCTCATAACAACACATATACAACCAAAGTTTACAAAAGATAACAAGAGCTACAAAATCGAAAGATAGCGGTATGACACAGGTTATGCTTCGCCCTCATCACTCTCCCCAAATGCAATGCAATGCAAAAGAAGCTCCAGCACCTGCTACGCCTATCTATGATCCTCCTGTTGCTCGACATTAGACCAAAGGACTACGTGTCATAGCAGGACAATCATAGAAAGTCATCAACAATCAAACATAAACACAAACAAGTACACGTCAGTAACTAGCATCAAATATAATAAGGCCAACTACTAGATAACATTATATTATAAAACAACATAAGATGATTTCATAAGACGCAAGCACAGATAGTAATCGTTTATCGGCCACTTATACTTTTTAATAATTTCATTACGTGCTTTCAAACCCGAACCACGTGTTCTTGGGTAGACTGCAGGTCTTCACGCTCCTCTTTTCAAACATAAACTCTTGCAAAACACGTATAGTATCAACTCGACCAAGAAATTAACAGAATACCTAGCACATGACCTTATAGAGCTTGTCTATCTTAAGGTAAGTGTGATCATAGTCTGTAATACCCTAGAGGTAACTTAACTTAGGCATACTTCTCACTAGCATAAACTATTCTATCAATAAGTTGATGTTCTATCAATGAGTAAATTTTCTATCAATGTGTAAGCTTTCTATCAATGAATGAACCTTCTATCATTAAATAACTTTCAATCAATGAATAAACTTCATATCACTGAATAACTTTATATCAGTGGATCTTTGCACTACTTCCTGGCATAGTGACACGGCCAAGGACGTTATCGGCCACCCGGCGCCCATGGCAAAGTATGAGCTCATGCCCCTCCAGCTGACCCTCTCGGGTCCTACCTTCGGGAAAAACTAACACACTGGGGTACTAAACCAGTCAAGAGGCCACCATATTGGGGTTTTCAAGGCCCGCATGGTAACACCTCGGTCAAGCGGCGGTATCGGCCACCCGGCGCCCAATGACTCAAGCATGCTTATACCCCCTTACGACGGTCCCGTCAAACCTCAACTAGGGGACTACTAAATCAATCGGACATAATCTAGTTGAGTCACGCCAGCTAATCATAATCTAATACTTTATTAGATGGGAATAACTTCCACTTTCGACTATTAATGAGCGCCCTAGGATAGCAGCACGCCAAAACCCATTGAGCCACTCAACGAAATATGAAATTCACCTATAAAGGAGTCATTCTACCTCTAATTAAGGCATAATCTAATTCTTAAATAAATAAGGGGGTGGTTCTCGCCTTCTATTAACACTCTCATTCTCTAAACTATTCTAAGCACAAGGATTTCATAGTCGATAGCTCTTCAGATAAAGTGTACTCACTAGTACCTCATAGTTTCGATACAATGCATACTATCACAATAAATAATAATGTCTTAAAGAAAATTTCATATAAGGGTTAGTTACTACGTGTACGTACCTGTAAGCGTCACTGCACGATCAAAAGTCACAAAATCACCCCAACTAAGGCTCTACTTTCCTCTTACGAAATGGGCACCTATATAAGTTATGAGTAGAACTAATAAGTTCCCTTAACTACTTTGACATACCAAACTAAATAAAAAATTAACCGCTATCACCCATTCAACATGAGTTTCCGATGACTCTAGCACGCACACAACTCCTTCAATACAAGTCAAAATCATTAACTCAACACAATATAAGTCTTTCCATCAATTTAAAGTAGAAGTATGTGTGAATCGTTTCTTTACATTAACTAATTTTGGGCATATCGGCTCGCGTTACCCAAAAATAACTAACCACAACTAAATCTTACAATTTTAATATAACATTAATATAACGAGAAGGCAAATCTTAGAGTTGTCGTATCGGGATATCATTTGTTACATTCTCCAATGCTATTAAGAAATATAGTCAAAACAACACGACAAATTACTTTAGCAACCATCAACGATAAGTTGACATCATGCTCTTGGCTTACTAATATCATGTATCTATAACTTCAATAACAACCTAATAAGGGTATTTGTAATTCAGAACAATCAAACCAAAAAAATTAGTAACTATTATTCCCAATTCAATCAATCAAAATCACTTTCATAGTCAACTAATATCATCACCGTTACTAATTATTCACAACAATAACCAATCGACCAAATCTTAAAACAACTTTTAAAGTTATTTAATCAATCATCACTAAAATATAGTATAAAACACACATCATTAGTAATTTCATCTCTAAATCCAAGCCCTAATCGTTTCGTGTTCAAAAAATAACATATTTAATTACTACCCATCCTAAGATTCAAAGAAACTAATACAAAATCGACACACAACCTATAATTTCAAATCACACTTCAAACCCTAAGTCATAAACATGTTTAATTCATCAATCAAATTCTTACCCACAAAAAGATTCAATGAACTAAACACAAAATCAACATCAAACTCAATACACTTAATAAAACTTCAAATAAAACTAGAAAATTAAATAGAGAAAAGAGACGAAATGGCTCACAAAGGTGAAACTAGGAGATGGACAAGGAGGTAGGTGATTTTTGTGGTGGTGGTGGTGACTCACTATGCGAAATGGGGAGAAGGAGTCACACGGAATGTCCCTTGCTGGCGGTACAGTAGTCGAGCTGCTGGTGGTGGGGAGAGACACACAGCCTACCTGCTGCTCGCTACCGTGAGGGAGGAGAAAAGCAACCTTCCTACTCCGGGCTGCCGTGAGCGAGGCTAGTGGTGCTTTTGGGAGGCTTCAGACGTGAGGCTTTGAGGGAGTATGGTGTCACAGGCAGAAGAGGAAGAGGGAGAAGGAAGAAGGAGGGAGTGACGGCTTCTTTTGAGGGATCAAGGGTTTCATGCCCTTTTATCATTATTATTATTATTATTATTATTATTATTTTTATTATTATTATTATTATTATTATTATTATTATTATTATTATTATTATTATTATTATTATTATGTTTATTTATTTATTTAATCTAGATTCATTTTCTTGTGAGGCTCAACTAAGAGACTCACCTTTGTGTACTTACAAGTATAAATAAAATAATAATTTTTATTCAAACCTCTTTATTTTAGAGGTCGCAATCGTATGTTTTTAATATAATTATATGTTAATATTTAAGTTCGTATATAAAATAGATTTATTAAAACTACTTCTAAATTGATTTATTATAATTATAAAAACCCTAAGATAGGAGCACCCACTGTTGACTTGGCAAACCTGATTGTCGAGGATCAGCAAAGTCAACATGGGGATTTTAACGCTTCGGTCAAGCCAACACCCGAGCCCATTACCCCCGTAGCACCCCAGCCCATTACTACCCCTGAAGGGAAAAATCCCACACCGGAGACCATGAACTCCGTTACTCAAAATCCGGAGCCAACTCCTGAGCTAGTGGTACAGGTACATAGTGTTTAAATATATAAGCACTTATTAATTTAAATTGCAACGTGTTTTAATATTTTATTATGATGCTTATTATACTAAACGACACAATTTTCCGGAGGCGACTCCTTGTTCTTGGTGTGGCACAGCCAACCAAAAAGGGTCAAACAGTGC